>NC_139729.1:9181630-9380556 GCF_964211835.1 Anser anser | reverse complement strand
CATAAGAGAGGTGCCCCAGCCCTCTGATCATCCTTGTGGCCTTCTCAGGACTTGCTCCAATGGGTCCATGCCTTCCTTACACTGGGGGCCCCAAAGCTGAACGCAGCACTGCAGGTGGGGCCCCACAAAAACAGAGCAGAGAGGAGAATCCACTCCCTTGCCCTGCTGGCTGGGCTGCTGTTGGTGCAGCCCAGGGTACGGGTGGCTTTCTGGGCCACAAGCACGCATTGCTGGCTCATGTCGAGCTTCTCATCCACCAGCACCCCCAGGTCCTTCTCCCAGGGCTGCTCTCCACCCAGCCTGTGTTTTGTGCTTGGGGTTGCCCTGACCTAGGGCCTTGTTGACCCCCATGAGGTTCCCACAGGCCCACCCTCAGGCCTGCCCAGGTCCCTCTGGGTGGTATCCCTTCCCTCCAGTGGGTTGGCCCCACCACACAGTTTGGTGTCATAATATTAGAGAAATTTCAATAAAATACAGCACTGTAGTACCTAAAATAATATATAATTGTGCTGGGATTTTTAACAGTGCTAAACAAATCTCTCCTCAGGTAGTTTCAGTATGTGAATATGATTCTTAATTACGAGCAAATGTGATCATACCTGGAACTAAACAAAGCTATTTTTTTTTAATATTCTAGAATTTGGGAAAACTTTTTAATTTAGATCTAAAGATAAGTATTTCGAATTTCAACAAAAATTTGGAAAAAAAAAAATCCTAAAGATTTTCTGTTACATATAACCTGCCTCTTCCCTACAGAAAACCCTATTCTAAGAGGTTTGCAACCCTCAGTATATTTAGTTGGCATGAAATTGGCTGTTTTCACTTAATTTTATTTGTACATTTATATTAAAATGCTGACATACTTGTTTTTGATGATACTAACAGTCCAGGAGGTTTTTAAAGTGTGTGGAAGATAGCTTCCTGACACAGCTGGTTTGAGGGCCTACCAGGGGAGGTGCCCCACTAGACCTGCTCTTCACTAGCAGAGAAGGACTACTGGCAGATGTGAAAGCTGGGGACTGTCTTGGGCAGAGTGACCATGAAATTGTAGAGTTTTCTATCCTTGGTGATGTCAGAAGGGTAACAGGCAAAACTGCTGTCTTGAACTTTCGGAGGGCGGACTTTGACCTATTCAGGACACTTGTTGCAGGGGTCCCTTGGGAGTGACTCCTGAAGGGCAAAGGGACCCAGTAAGCCTGGACGCTCCTCAAGAAGGAAATTTTAAAGGCACAAGAGCAGGCCGTTCCTGTGTCCTGTAAGGCGAGCTGGAGGGGAAGAAGACCGGCATGGACGAACTGGTAACTTCTATTGAGATTCCGGGAGAAAAAGAGTGTACGTCTGCTGGAAGAAAGGACAGGCAACTTGGGGCGATTACAAGGAAGTTGCTGAGATATGCAGAGAGGAAGTTAGAAAGGCAAAAGCCCAGCTTGAACTCAGATTGGCCACTGCAGTAAAAGAGAACAAGAAATCCTTTTACAGATATATTAACAGCAAGAGAAGAACCAAGGAAAATTTCCATCTTTTACTTGATGCAGCAGGAAATGTGATCATTGAGGATAAGGCTGAGGTTCTCAACACCTTCTTTACATCTGTCTTTAATAGTCAGATCAGTTATCCTCAGGGTACTTTACTCCCTAACCTGGACATCCCCTGTGATTCAGGTAGAGAATCCCCCTGTGATCCAGGAAGAGACAGTTAAGAAATCTGCTCCTCCATCTAGAATGTCATAAGTCCAGGGGACCAGACAAGCTCCACCCTAGGGTGCTGAGGGAGCTGACGGAAGCAATTGCCAAGCTGCTTTCCACCATCTATCAGCATTCCTGGTTATTTGGAGAGGTCCCAGAGGACTGGAGGCTTGCCAATGTGACTCCCATCTACAAGAAGGGCCGTAAGGAGGACCCGGGGAACTACAGGTCTGTCAGCCTGACTTCAGTTCCAGGGAAAGTTATGGAGCAAATAATCTTGGGTGAGATCACACAGCACTTGCATGGCATCCAGGGGGTTAGGCCCAGCCAGCACGGGTTCACAAAAGGCAGGTCGTGCTTGTCCAACCTCATTTCCTTCTATGATCATGTGACCAGACTGGTAGATGAGGGAAGGGCTGTTGATGTAGTCTACTTAGACTTCAGCAAAGCCTTTGATACGGTCTCCCACAGTATTCTTCTGGAGAAAATGACTACACATGGCCTGGACAGGTATACTCTTCTTTAGGTAAAGAACTGGCTGGAGGGCCGTGCCCAGTGGGTAGGGGTTAATGGAGTTAAGTCCAGCTGGTGCCCCGTTACAAGTGATGTCCCCCAGGGGTCGGTACTGGGGCCTATCTTTATTGATGACCTAGATGAGGGGATTGAGTGTACCCTCAGGAAGTTTGCAGATGACACCAAGTTGGGAGGTAGTGTTGATCTGCCTGAGGGTAGGGTGGCCCTTCAGAGGGATCTGGACAGGCTTGACTGTTGGGCTGAGGCGAATGGGATGAGGGTTAACCAGGCCAGGTGCCAGGTCCTGCACTTTGGACACAATAACCCCATGCAACGCTATAGGCTTGGGGCAGAATGGTTGGTTGATGCTTGGCTGAACATGAGCCGGCAGTGTGCCCAGGTGGCCAAGAAGGCCAATGGCATCCTGGCCCATGTTAGAAGTAGTGTAGACAGCAGGACCAGGGAGGTGATCGTCCCCCTGTACTCAGCTTTGGTGAGGCCGCACCTTGAGTACTGTGTTCAGTTTTGGGCCCCTCAAGACAAGAAAGACATCAAGGCACTGGAGCATGTCCAGAGAAGGGCAACAAAACTGGTGAGGGGTCTGGAGAACAAGTCTTGTGAGGAGTGTCTGAGGGAACTGGGATTGTGTAGTCTGGAGAAGAGGAGGCTCAGGGGAGACCTCATTGCTGTCTACAACTTCCTGAAGGGAGGTTGTTATGAGGAGGGGTTTGGCCTCTTCTCTCAGATATCTAATGATAGGACTTGAGGAAATGGCCACAAGTTGTGCCTGGGGAGATTTAGATTAGATATCAGGAAAAACTTTTTCTCTCAAAGAGTGGTCAGGCACTGGAATGGCTTGCCCAGGGAGGTGGTGGAGTCACCATCCCTTGTGATGTTCAAGAAGTGCCTGGACAAGGTGCTATGAGATACAATTTAGTAGCTTAGTGGGTAGTATTGGTGATAGGAGGATGGTTGGACAAGATGATCTTGTAGGTCCTTTCCAACCTTGTGTTTCTATGATTCTAACAATGCATAAAACAGTTGATCCCATGGAGTGAATGTTTTTTTAAGACCTTAAAATGAAGGAAAAGCAGTACGTGTTTGTTTCTGCATGTTTATATTTTTAAGCCTTTATATGCTATGGAAATAATGATTCAAAGGATCGTTGAGTTTCAAAACCAGTCTGAGGGAACATAAAAGAAATGTATTTCATAAGCCATGCAATAAATAGATGGTGTTTATAAAATTTAAGCACCTTTTTCACATTTGTCAGTGCTCCTCATAAAAATCCTATCGGATCTTTATCAACATTTATGTGTGCAATAGCAATGAGACTGGACTATGTTGTCATAAGTTTGTCATTGTTCAAAGAAAGATTTTAGCTTATGTGGTTCTAGTGGTAACTTGTTCATTAATTTTTCACTGTAACAATGAATATTCCCTTGAAACCATATGCTCTGTTATGGTTGCTGTAAATGCTGGTGTTTACTGGATTTTTAATATGGAAATGCTTTTTTATTAGAAATACAAAATAACTTCCTGAAGTATTACTTTCCTTTGTTTTAGGAAAATGCTAGGATAGGAGAGAGGGAGGATTTCAAGTGGGTAAATATAAATAATGCATTGAAACATTGAAAAATTAAAATTTAGAAATGCTTGTTCAAAAATGTGAAGCCATTAATATAGGAATGGGAATGTCACTTTGTTTTTCATATTTTCAGCTGAAAAAGTGTCTAAAAAAAGTGGATTTGTTGGTTTCAGTTGAGCAGAAAGAAATAAAAACAGAGCTGTGATCTTCATACAAACTTTCCTGCAGGGATATAGCAGCAATTGTTCTTCTGTATTGTATTAATGTCCCAGAAAATGTAGAGTAGAACATTGCATCATAAATAGTTATCTGGCAGTAGTGTATTTTTCTTGAATACTCTCTTTACCCTATACTGGATGATACTTTCTCATATTTTATGGACATAGAACATTTAAGTATTTAAGCTATATTAATAATAAATATTTTTCTAGTCGTTTAGAAAAGAGGGAAATGGCTTTCTGTTCTAGTTCTTGAATGAAGTTTTTATGTTTTAAATCCCCCAGGAAATCTCTTACAGACTCAAAATGCTTCCATGGGCTTTGATAGCTTTAAGGATCAGAATCCACTCAAATTATATTTGCAAGTAAATGGAAGAGCAGATAATGACCTAGGTGCCCAAGCAAAGCAGGGTTTTGAGGCCCAGGAAAAATCAGTACTCTGTGTACCTCTCCTTTACAAATGATGTTTTATATTGATGGGTATTATGGTTTGGTTGTAGGCTTGCCTCATCACAGTGTTTGTTTTTCTAAATACCAGTTTTCTAAGTGGATTGAAATATCTAGTTTAAATGAGCATATATTAGCGCTGTCTAGCCCAAATCTACTTCTTGATGTTGGACCTGCAAAACAAGTATACAGTCACAGCCTCACGAGAAGCTTGGCCTTGAGAAAAGAACTTCAGAGATCCTCTGTGACATTGCAAAAAGTTACTGTTGACTGTTTAGAGATTAAGTATGAAATAAAAGCTATAAAGGCTGATTTATATAGATCATAGATGTATTCATTGCTATGCTTCGTCCCTTTTTAAAGGATAATTGCTTGGTGGCATTGTCTGCTGCATCAGACTTGCTCAGTATAAATGGAATGAAGTGAGGTAATCATCTTCACGGTTCTGGTGGGTTCTTGTTCCTGAGCTGTGACCCACTCATGGGGTGCGTGAATTGCTGTGACTGTAATGTCGTCTGTGTGGAAATGACCACACACCAACTGCCTGCCTTTCTCAGCAGACTGCTGGGCAAGTGCTCAGGAAAGGAAGGGAATAGCATAGCTCATTTGGTTACTCAAGGTGGATTTAAATTATCTCTGCATTACAGCTAGGAAGGGAGGATCAGTTTCTCCTACATAGAATTTTTAAATGAATTTATTGGAGCTGTTACAGAGAAGCTGGCTGACTTGGCAGTACCCTCATGTGGAGCTGCCATCTTTTAACAAAGACGTGGTCCTTAGTAGAAGTGTTCATACTGCTGACTCAGAATTCCTATGGTCTTTTTCTCCTTCACATCAACCAGTCTGGACATGGAATTCTCATTGGATTTCCCACACAATCCAGCATCAAAAATAGCTGTGCTATTTGGACTAAATAGTTAACTGGATATACTCATAGGATAGGAAGGTTAAGAGACTTGTGGAATAAAGTATGGCAGTTTTGAGAGTTTCTTTGGAATGACTAAGGTCAGAGCAAACCACATGACAACCTGGTCTCCAAATTGGAGAGAGATGGATTTGATGAGTGGATAAGGAGTGGATAAAGAGTTGGCTTGAAGGTCACACCCAGAGAGAGGTGGTCAATGGCTCTATGTCTAAGTGGAGGCCGGTGACAAGTGGTGTACCTCAGGGGTCTGTTCTGGAACCAGTACTGTTTATATCTTCATCAGTAACATAAACAGTGTGATCGAGCGCACCCTCAGCAAGTTTGTAGGTGACACCATGCTGAGTGGTGTGGTTGATACAATAGAAGGAAGGGATGCCATCCAGAGGGACCTGGACAAGCTTGAGAAGTGGGCCCACGTGAACCTAATGAGGTTCAACAAGGTCCAACACCAGGTGCAAGGTGCTGCACTTGGGCCAGGGCAATCCCAGCCATGAGTACAGACTGTGTGAAGAACTCATTGAGATCAGCCCTGCAGAGGAGGACTTGGGGGTTCTGGTGGACAAAAGGCTTGACATGAGCCAGCAGTGCATGCTTGCAGCCCAGAAGGCCAACTGCATCCTGGGCTGCATCAAAAGAGAAGTAGCCAGCAGGTCAAGGGAGGTGATTGTCCCCCTCTACTCTGCCCTTGAGAGGCCCCACTTGGAGTCCTGCGTCCAGGTCTGGAGGCCCCAGCACAAGAAGGATGGGGAAGCTGTTAAATGGATCCAGAGGAGGGCCACTAAGACGATCAAGGGGCTGGAACACCCCTCCTATGAAGAAAGGTTGAGAGAGTTGGGGCTGTTCAGTCTACAGAATAGAAGGCTCCTGGGTGACCTCATTGCAACCTTTCAATACTTAAAGGGGTCTTATAAAAAGGATGGAAAAGGACTCTTTACTCAGGTAGATAATGACAGGACAAGGGGGAACGTTTTTAAACTAAAAGAGGGGAGATTTAGATTAGAGGTTAGAAAGAAAATTTTCACTCAGAGGGTGCTGAGGCCCTGAAACAGGTTGCCCAGAGAAGCTGTGGATGCCCCATCCCTGGAGGTGTTCAACACCAGGTTAGATGAGGCCCTGAGCAACCTGATCTAGTGGGTGGCGTCCCTGCCTATGGCAGGGTTGTTGGAACTAGATGATCTCTGAGGTCCCTTCCAACCCAAGCCATTCTATGAAATTAGAAAAAAAAAAAATCCTTTTGAGTTTGGAAATTGTTAGAGTTACGGAAATTGTTCAAAGAACTTACGGAAACCATTGCAGGTTGCAAACTATGAGGAAACTTATTGATTTTTCAAAGGTGCTTTTATGTCTTTGCTATTGCCTTCTAGCAAATTTGTGTACTTCGTTTATGAAAATCAAAATCTTGTTATATTTAGGGTAAGATAATATCCCTAATAGCAACAGGAATCCTGTGGGAAAATGTTATTACCAGCCTTTGCCTTGGGTAATATCTTATTTCACATAATGATGAAATAGGTCTTCTGTTCTCTGGGGTAATTCAGAAACATCTGCTACACATTAGCTCATCGAAGTACTTTGTTTAAAAGAAACATATTAAGGAAACCTTTCACAGTTCTTGGTAGAGCAACTGCCTCTTAGTCTTGGGCTAAGTGCTTTCCAATATGAATGATTGCTCTGGCAGCAAGGACAATTAGAACAGCGTCCTGTAATAAAACAGCACCCAGCCCTATTTGCAGAGTATTAATGGTCTGCTTTCCTAGCATGTTATGATAAAGATAATGTGAAATGAGCTGTTATGAAGAGTTCCTTGACTTCTACAATGTTTTATTGTGTTTTTTCATCTTTTATTTTTTTCAGTAACACCACAAGTGAAAGAATTAGAGACACCATTGGTGGCAAAATAAATAAATAAATAAATAAAGTTTTGCCAAGGTGTGTGATAATCGGATGCTTTCTTCAACAATAAAACTTGATTTCTGTTCGGTGATTTTCATTGTTAAATCTGAAACCATCTTCAGAAGGTAAGAGTAGTTTTTAGTAACACTCTTGGTCGTATTCCGTTATCACAGTTTCATTAGTATTCAGTCCTGTTTTTCTCTCTTATTTCTGTCCCATAGTTCTTGTTTCCAGGCAGAACCAAACTTATAACTGCCCTTTTACCCTATCGTACCAGACCTGAATTCTTCACTGCAAAATGTTCTCAGGGTTATAATATGAAAACAGCTCTACCCATGCAGTTGCCACAGCTGCCCGTTGTTCCTCGTGGATGTGCAGCCAGCGCAGCCTCCTGCTTCAGCACTTCCATGCTCTTAGTGACCAGTAATAACCACTGAAGTGAGTAAGAAACTAAATTTGCTTTGTAAACAGTGACCCTTTCACAGAGGAGTGTCAGGCTACTTTCTTTCTGCTTGTACGCTGACAGCTTTTCCAGATAGAGAAAGTTAGTAGCTTTTTTTTTTTTTTTAAATGACAGTGAGCTAAACAAAGGTGTGTGGTATATATGACTGCTTTGCTAAAGTATCTATGCATTTAAAAAAGCAGAAAAATAGCAGGACTTTCTGCATTGTTTAAGTACTAAGGACAAGTTTTCTGTCCCATAGACAATTTAGGAGGACAGCAACAGTGCAATTAAACACTAGTGTTTTTTATAAAGCTCAAAATTTGGATTCTGCTGCCTTCATTCGCAAGCTCTCCTTCTTTACCCCAGCATTACAAGTGAGCACAAGGCCCCATGCTATGGGACACCCCTTTGGCCAGCCCAGGCCATCTGTCCTGGACGTTTCCCGTCCCTGTATCTGGGGCACCCCCAGGTACCCCACTGGTGGGGCAGCACCAGAAGCTGACAGGTCCTTGGCTCTGGATGAGCACTGCTCTGCAACAGCTGAAACATCACGATGTTATCACCACCATTTTCATCAAAAATACAGAGCATGGCATTGTGTGAGCCTCTACAAAGAAAAATTATCTCAGTCCCAGGCAACACCATGACAGATAGCAGATGGAAAGGCCATTCAGATTTAAAAATAAAAAAATAATGGGCTGTCTTATACGAGTGGGTTGATACATATTGAAGGAGTGTGTTCTTCCACACATGTGAAAGAGTCTTTGAAATTAGCCTTCTTTCAGGTGATTAGTATTATTCGTTCAAAGGTGGGCCCAAGGTAATATTCTAACAACATTTTCTTTTCTGGTAGAACTTCAGTTTCTAATTTCCAAAGGCTAATGTACCCACAGCTGCTGAGGTGCCAGGTATGACATGTTTGTCGTGGTTCTACCCACAAACAATATTTGAGAGCATGACACTTAAAACACCACATCCACACAGATACTCTACCAAATTCTCTAGCAGGAGATTTACTTCCAGTTTTGCTCCTGTTTCCTTTTTTTTTTTTGTAGGTGCAGTAATATATGCTGTCATATATTTCAGCATGTTACACAATTTATGACTTATTACTAAATAAACATTTGTCAAGTTTTTGAAATAGGTACTGTCTTTGAAATAACCATTTTTTATTCCTACTAATGCTTATGGTGCAGCTGCACATAACTGGTGGTTTTGTTTGTATATGTAAAATGCATCATTTAGTTTCATGTAGGTGTATGTTTCTATATATAGGAAAGTGGGCAGATGATTCTGCTATGTAATTTATCACTAGGAATGAAAGTTAAAGCAACAAAGGAGTGAAGTTATATTTTTCAATTTCAAGCAAATTTTTTTTCTGCGTTATTTTTATCTTGTGGCCAGTGATAATGCTCATGAGACAAAACAGTCTCATAGTTGAATGTCAGTGCACATCTAAAATGTAGTTAATCTTTTGTGATGTGTTAGTATTTCTATGATGACTTCCTCAACTTTCCTGATTTTTAGTATGCTTCTATTTCATCCATGCTCTGATGCCATTTAGAATCAAAGAAGTTTCATTTACCTTAGTGTGCTTTGTCTCAGTATGTAAGCACATTATGGCATAAATAAGCACTTTTATGTGGCTGCATTGTGGTGCATTTTGTAATAATGCTTACAAGTTCAAAGAAAATGGTGCCTGCTTGCTTTAGTAGCATAATCACATAGGAATTCATGTGGTAACTGCTGTCCTGGTGGGGGCAGGTAGATTCTGTTTTTTTTTCATATTTTTTTTTTTGGTGCTGGTTGGCATGTTTCAGTCAGTCTTGTCAGTTGTGTTGTTCATAGATGACTTTGTGTTCACAAAGTCGTGCTTCAGTATAAATTTAATTTAGACGAAATATTTTGTGAATACATCTCAGATCTTCACACTCTAAAGGTACAGGTTAGCATTTTGTGAATTTAAATGCTAAATTTAAGTGTGTTTTTTTTTTAATAATTAGTACGGAGGGAATTTTAGTAGTCTTTTGTTTCTTAACATGTGAATTGGATCACAGATTCTGTTGGATCATCTAGAAGTCAGTAAGGATTTGACTTGTTCAGGTTAATTGTATGCAGAGGGGTTTGCATTAATTTATCTCCTAGTTGTTTCAGATCCTCCTGGAAAACCCAGTGACTCTCAGCCATATAAATCACAGAACGTTTTGAACATACATACAAGGCAAAATAATGCACCGATCTTTGACTGTCTTGTTTCTCTGTAACGCTTATCACATCTTAATCAGAGAATAATGGAAGATGAGGCATTCTCGTATGTATGTAATCTCTTTTCAAATCTTTAGAATGGTAATAGTGGTAAATATCAATATATCTGATTCATGGTACTTATATAAACTCATTGCCATAAGAGCTAGCTTCTCTTAATGTTGTTTTATGTGTCTACACAGCCTGCATTTTATATCTCAGAAAGCCCATTTGCAGATGTAGGATCTGAATTACCAAGATACTAAATGAACTGTCCAGACAACTCCAGCAGAAGAGGACAGTGTGCATGGGTTTCTCTTGTAATCAAAATCCATCCTTCTTTTCCATAGCTATCATTCAACCTTACACCTGGGCTGTAGACCTTAAGCAATTCACAGTTGTCATCTGTGCTAGCTCTGGGTATTGGTAGGTTTGTCTTACTTATCACGATTTGGGAATAGTGGCTGTGTTAATACTGTTAACACAGTGAAGTTCGACAGGAGTTAACTTAGCATAGAGTTTTAGTTGTTGTTGTTTTTTTTTGACCACTTGCAGCAAGAGGATGACAAAGTGTGCGTGGCTCCCAAACCATTTTCATATTTTGTTTCATATGTTTTGTATAATTTGTAGCTAGCTAGCAGGATCACAGTGCTATGAATGCTCATTCTTGTTAAATGTTTCTATATTTGCAGTTTGCTCAAATGGAAAATGAATGGTTGGACTTGAAGTAAAGCAAAACACACTCCTTTTGAGAGGCTGGAAAGATTTCAGCTTCACTAGAAAACATGCTGATTTTTCAAACTATCTTATTCCATTTCCTTGAACTTTTTGAAATGAATTTGATTGCGATTTTACATGTAAGCACCAGATAAACAGCTCAGACGATAAAATGAAAATTATTAGCTTTGGTGTTTTACTCCAAAGCACAAGGCATCGGTGCTTAACTTACGACTGAGAAATGAATAAACTGGTTTACAGCTCTGAATTACTAAATCTTTAATGCAGCCATGGGCTGGCTCAGCAATGCTTCAAACCTTCAGCTTGAACCCTTGTGGTATGTTAAAATGCCATTAAGTCATGAACCATTTATCATGCAACGTTTCAAGACTTCCTGGAGACAAAGCAGTAAATTTCATAGAGTAAGGTAAAGGAAATTTTTGTGTCTCGCTGATTTGTAGTCCTATGGCAAGTCCTATAAATTTAGACAAGTGTGTTTTAAAGGAGATTGGGAGGTTACAATCTAAATAAGAAAAAGAAATGGTTTAAAATAAAGGAATTAATATCTGTTAGTAATATTTGGAATAAAAGCATGCATGTTTAAAAACAAAGCAAAGAAGCATTTTTAAAATACAAAGAAATATATCTTTCTATGTTACTTGGCGTGTGGACTCTGAAGGAAGCATAAATGAAAGTTGTTCTGTGTGTGGATAGTTGCCCCTTGGAAAAGGAAAAAAAAAAAGTCGTGGTGTTACAAGGTTTAGTAAAATACATTTTGGAGGCCACGGTCTCAGTGCTATCAGCTGCTGCTGGAGCATTTACCCATGCTGGTGTCCAGCTTTGCCAGTGCTTGACTGAAGTGAAGGAGAGGTGAGAATCCCATAGTCCTCTGTGCAAATCTCAGTACTTGAGTTATGTTTAGGAGATGTGATCTTTTCATCCTAGTGGAACTGCTTTAGGAAAAAAAAAAATAACTGGGGAAGTTGTCTACTGCAGCTGAGTATGATGAGCTTTGGGATCATCATGTCAAGAGCACTGTAATTTAAATCAAGGAAATGTAACTGGTATTCTCTGCAGAAAGGATGCGATCATGTATGTTAACTAGTGTGCAGCTTCACTACACCTAGCTCTTGCAAAATTTGGAGAGATTATTTATCTTGTTGCTACTGGTCATTTTAATGTAGAACAAGAGTACTCAATTTTAGTGCTAGTCTGCTTGAAATACCATGGAATCAGGGTGTGGAATTAGTATGTTTGTAACAAAGATTTTGTAATGTCTACTTTTTGTATTGTTTCTTCAGTGATAGAAAACTTTAACTATGGTGGAATAAACAACTTTTTTTTTGGGGGGGGGAGGGATGGGGAAACTCTAGTCTAGGAAAGATGAAACATTGGATAACACAGCATTAACCTATATTAATTCCCTTGGTTTTACTAAGCCATCAAGAAAAGCAATGCATGATTTGGGGCTGTAGCTGAAAGAAAAATAAATCCTTTGTTAGTGTTAAAATGAAAGAATACTTGAATAACTTGCACAATGATGGGGAAAACAAGGAATTTTAGGTAGAAAAACTAGAAATGGTAACTGCGTACCATCTCTAACAGATGATATATTTCTGAATTACATCGATAAGTAAAACTTGCCTCAGTAGAGTCTACATATGTGTCTTTCCTAGCATTCCCACAAGGACACATCGGTACTGTGTCTACCATACATTTTCTTTTTGCCATGGTTAAAATCTATTATTCCATTTTGTTACTCCCAAGAGATTTTATTTGAGCTCTGAAAAAACTTGTACCAGCAGCTGCAGTATCGCATGATAGGTGCGTTTATATGTTACTGCAGTAGAAAGCAATGGCAAATTAGTTACTACAGACCATTAAAACTAAATTTCTCGTACAGTGATTTGACAGTTAAAAAGGAAGAGAGATTACAGTGATATCCTGTGTGACCTGGATTCAAGTGAAGCATAGGATATCCAGAGACAAGAGCACGTATGCCCTAATGTGTGATGCAAAACACTTCTCTGAAGAAAACATTTTTCCCGAGTCTTTGATATTAACTCTGAATTTTTAAAAATGTAATATACAAATGTAACTGGAAAAATAAAATAAAACTAAGGGATATCATTAGTGCCTAAATGTTGACTTAGGGGTTTACTCAAAATCTTTGGGGCTTTTTGATATTGTGAAGTTTTATCTGCTAGGTGGAGCTGATTTATTCAAAATAGCCACTTGTGACCAAAATCTTTGGTATTTATTTACCTCTTAGTTCAGACATACATTTCCTGGTCATCTTAACCACTGTCTCTAAATCTAGTCATGTTGAAATGTGCTGCTGAGCTTCTTCTGTTATTGAAAATAATTCTATCTCGTATATTGCCCTAGGGTAGATGAGTAAAATAACAATTATTCTGTCTGTTTCAAGGTGCCACTTGGCAAGATAAAGTAGAAATACAAAAGCACTTCTCTAGCCTTTAAAAACGTAGCCTCAGATGGGGCTGATTAACACATCCAACTATGTTTACCTAAGCGGAGAGACCCTCTCAGAGGAGAGCTGCCCTGCTGCTTCCCAGGTGGCAAGCCCTGGAGCATTGCTTGCCTCATCACAGACTTTCCTGAAAGTAGTGGGTGGCTTTTTTTGTACAGTATTTATGTGATATGGCTGTGGACATCTGTGTGTCATTGTCCTGGCATTTGGGAATTTGTCACAGTTTTTTCATTTCTGTAACACTTGCTGTCATTGAAACGCTTTGGCCCGTTGAGGCTGAGCTGTAAGAGGAGGTGAGGGACTCCTGTCAGCTTCAGCAATCAAGTGGAGGTGAACTTGGATCCACCACCATGGCCTCAGTGTATTCCACAGGACAGAAGTGTTGCAATTAGAAGTAACTCAACCAAAGTACTTGAGCAGTAACCCCATGAAAATGCAGCTTCCCAGTTACACTGACAAGAAATGCAGACTTTTAGTTTCAGTGATTCCCAGCTAACATAGTAGAAGAGGTGCACTGAAAAGGCTGATCAGATGGAGTCATTCTCTTCCCAGCGAGACCCCAGCAGTTCTTGATGTCCTGCTCCCCCACCTCTGCTGTGGTACCGTGGGTAAAGAAAAACTTGACCTGGGAGAAGAAAGTCTTTGGTAACTCGTTTTGAATCAAAGATGAGTATTTTGATACATTCATGTTAGCAGTGTGAACTTGTGGTGGAAATTGGGTTGTACTCTTAAGTTACACAGAGGCCTGTTTTCATAATGTAGAGTGCTACTCCCCATTTTTTGCCGAAAACAGTGCAATTCTCACTAGATCAAGATCTGTGAAAAAATGGAACATTTTAACAACCAGTCTGTGCATCTTGCAGCTTAGTTATAATAGCATATGTTTTCATAGACGCACAGAAGGCAGAACTAGTAGGAATTTTTAGTTCCAATCAGTGGACAATTCGATGTCTAAGCAAAAGAATATATAGTTTTTGGTTAGAATTAGTTTTACTCTATTTTCTTATGTACAACAAAATAAATGGCGTATTCATACAGGTGAATCACTTTTCCATCAGTGTTCAGCTGATGCATGAAATAAATTGGATTTCTAACCAAGATTCTTTATTGATGGATTCTATTTGATGAGCTGAAGTTGTGCATCTTCAGTATTTTTGACATGAGAATATATTGCTGAAAAATATTGGTGTTATGAAGTATTGTAATAGTGTTTTCACTAGTCACATAATGGAACAGATTTATAGGGAAGAGTTTTGTTGGACAGGAGTGCTGAACGCTATACTCAGTATCTTTTGCAGACAGAAATGATGTGTTGCTGGCTAAAAATACCACCATACAGAAAAGTGTGATAATATATTGTTAGGCCACTTCTGTGCTGGCCATCTCATTGTGTTTTATGCACACCTGAAAAACAATAAGGTAAGCGGACCTTAATGGTAGCACCTTTTTACACCAATAGTAAGAATATTGCATTATCAGAGGAATTAAATGCTAACACCTTTTAAAAGGGTAGATATCTGAAGTCTGGTTAGCATGTTAGAACAGTTATGCTGGTTTGAAATGAGATAATAGTCACACTTCTGCCTGACATAGCTGAGCTGACTAAACATCTAATAATTCTTCCACCAAAAATCTCTTCAGTCAGTATTAACTTCCTCTGTTCATTGCTGCTTAGTAGGATGCAATCTTTGGTCAGCATTCACACTTTAAAAAGCAAAGAGCACTGAGGGTATGTGGTGATTCCGGCTTTATTTTATTCTCTGTACTCAAATACTTCTTGAGAGTAGAAATCCCTAAATTTCTTTATTTAGCCATATACTGGGTAGATTTTTAGTTCCTCAGTTCTATTTTTCTTGCAATAAAAAGGGACGAATACTGATCGTTCCCATCATAGTAGGCTGTTGAGAAGTTCATTAATGGATAGAATACCTCTAAAGTCTTTTCACAGAGTTGGTATTTCCTCCACTCTACAGGTTGTGATTGTTAAAGGTGATGTGGTTGAATTGGGGGTTAAGTTCATCTATGACTTAAGAGAGGAAAAACAAAAAAAAAAATTGGTGGGGGGAAGGTAGAAGCCAGTGCTTTTAGCTGTTTACTTACAACTTTCATGTGGCTCATATATGTGGCTTTTGTACCTCATTGAAAAGCCGGCATATCTCCTGAATTGATTTTGAATGATGGATAGATCATTAGAGTGCTGTGGGGTCATATATCAGATGATTGCTAGCAATTCGTTGGTAGCATGTTGTATTGCATTCCATTCAGGCAGTTATGGGAAAATAATAGCTGTTGGCCCTTTAATGTGAAAGATCACGGTGAGCTGCTTATTTGGCTGTAAAGCCTGTCTGAATAGAAGCAAATAATATTGGTCACTAGGAAACCCTTGTTTGAGAGATCTCAACAGCTGTTGCCACAAGTAAGATCTGGGATGTTTTGTCACGGATGCTGTGGCTGCCACTGGCCCCAGTGGTTTGTCAGCCCTATTACTGATGACAGCTTTGTGAGCTGCTTGCTGAACCACTCGTGCTGAGAAGAGTTTCGTGCGTGAGGAGGGTCTAGAATGGGAAGACTTCATAGGATTTCAGAGCAGAGGGAGGGTGTTCAGGCTTCAGTATGAAGTCAAGCTTGAGATTTGAGTTACTCTGGAATGTGAACTAAAATCCTTTCAGAATATTATGAATTATTTCCAAAAGCTGAATTTTATATGCTGCTATTAAATTATTGTTAAGAGGCAAATACACAAACCCTGTAAAATAGATAATAAATATTTCGTGTTGCCTTTTGAAATGTCCCATCGATTTGTGGTTTAAATGTAAGACCTCCATTCCGTACCCACCGAATGGATTGAAAAGGGGCCAGTATGTTGGTGCATAATTCAAATATGCAGGTCATTGAATGGCATGGAGAGC
This sequence comes from Anser anser, assembly GCF_964211835.1. NCBI lineage: Eukaryota > Metazoa > Chordata > Aves > Anseriformes > Anatidae > Anser > Anser anser. The sequence goes on along the minus strand of NC_139729.1, from coordinate 9,364,481 downwards.
TGTAACAGGTAGTGGTGAGCAAAACTGTTGTGAAGGTTTAAGAATAATGGATATCAATACTACAAGAAGTTACCAGACAATAAAGAAGTGAGTTTTAGAAGTCTGAAGTGCATTGCTAGGAATAAGTTGGAAGGTTTAAATTTAGAAATGCGATTGTGTAAGTCAGTACTCAGTGGTCTTCAAGGACTTTTGTAACTGGGCAGGCATACAAACCTTGGCTTAGGGTTTGGCAGATCAGCATAAGATAGCAATAATAAGTAAGCCTGTTTTTGTTCCAAAGAATGTGATGAAAAGACAGCTTTGTCATGCACAATCCCTGGATCACAGACATCAGGGAATAGATGTGGCAACTGCAGGAAAGGCATGAGGTGTGTGGAGGCTTGTATATGCTTAAGTCTGTTTGCTCTGTAAACCTGAGGGACAGCTCTTTGTGCAGCACTTCCACAGGTCTAATAAGTGCTCAGTAACTACATGCCATATTTCTTTGACATAAATGGAGCGCACGTTTTTAATTTCTCTAGTGTATTTTGTAGTTGGGAAAAGCAGCAAAGCTGTCATGATTAATCTTAGCAAAAAAAAAAAAAAGAAACGTCTTAAGAACAAAATCCTATGACTTGTAGGCCATATATATTTACATAGCAATGTGAGTATATTTAAATAAATGGGGTTTAAAAAAATCTATTTAAAACAGCAGTGTGTGTTATCAGAAAACAAATGCTCTGCAATCACAGCAGCCGGAATAAAGCTGTTTGTAGTGTCTTTGTGTACTGATGTAGATTGTTGTTCAGTGTTATCCTGATGAAAAACTGTTAAACTGTAGGTTGTTTTTTTTTTTTGTGTGTAGGGGCAAGCCTTCCCCTAACAGAAGCGCCCGTATGTGGTTAGACATACAGCCTAAAAAAAAAAAAAGGCAGCTGTTTGCCTTGTGGTACTCCTTATACACCATGACCCTGTCACACTGGACACCACAACTATGCCCTATTGCTTGTCCAGGACTGGGATTATGGAGCTCCAGGGAGACAGCCCTTGCTCAGGTCTGAATAAAACTCATTATTCTTTCTAACAGTCACATGCACCTTTGTTCAATTATGCTCTAGACTGGAATTTTTCTAGGTAACCCATGACCAAGTTGCTCTGGCAAGTGCTCATTAGGGGAGATGTTGGTCTTATGATTCAGGACTGCATGCTGTGGCAACAGGGCAGGATGATTCTGAAATTGTTTTCAGGTCAAATTTCTAAAATGTTTCGATCTAACACTTGCAAGCTATTTTTCTAATTTTGAGTACCTTAAATTGAGCAAAAACATTTTATTTTTTTTTTTAGCCCTGAAGGGCTACTTAGCCTTGAAGCTCTGTACTTAGCTCTGAAGTAAAGATTTAAGAAGTTGCTAATTATGTACATTTTTTGTTGTCTGTTATTATTCATTATCTCAGGGGTTTTGATTTGTATGAAAATTAATGTAGGGACCATTTCTGGAGGCAGAAGACAAGTGTGCATTTCCTTCTGTGCTGTTAGAAGGTACGGGGAAAAAAAACATTGTAAATAGTGTTTGGGGCTTCTGGAGGGTTCCACTTATTTTATACTCAGTTCAACATAGACTATAGTGTTGTCATGTAACATTTGACAATAATAAAAGATTTGTTACTGTCTCACTGAATGTTTATGAGCTGCTTACAGGTGGAACAGATTCACCAGGAGAAAGAAGAACATGTCCTAGGATACTTCACAACACGCTGGTGTTGTGGTACTTGCATGCAGTGTGTAGACTGAACTTTTTGGAGCAAATGTGGAACTTGTGAGGGAAGCTGAATGTTAGTCTTGACTATCCTAAATGCAGATTTGAGCAAAGTTCACTTCCAGTTCTGTAAATACAGAACGTTGTATACTGTACTTTATAGTGAATTTTTGTAGTGTGTGAGGAGATGTCAAATACTGCATTTTGACTTCTCTGATATTCTGCTATCACACTTCCTGTTGTCCAACTATGTAGAAAATTCATTTTGTAACAAGTAAATAACTCCAGGTGCTTTTTTCTAGTAAATTCGCTATTTTCAGAAATACTTTTGCCCAGCTTAAGTCATAACAGCACATATCATAGAATCATAGAATATCCCGAGTTGGAAGGGACCCATAAGGATCATCAAGTCCAACTCCTGGTACCGCACAGGTCTACCCAAAAGTTTAGACCATGTGACTAAGAGCACAGTCCAATCTCTTCTTAAATTCAGACAGGCTTGGTGCAGTGACTGCTTCACTGGGGAGCCTGTTCCAGTGTGCGACCACCCTCTCAGTGAAGAACCTCTTCCTGATGTCCAGCCTAAACTTCCCCTGCCTCAGCTTGACACCGTTCCCACGGGTCCTATCACTGGTGAAAAAAAGCATACATTGATGTGCCTCTTGGGGATCAGTGTATTTCAGATAAGAATCACTGGCACATTCTGGTACCAAACTGTTTTAGCAGGGTAGAATTTGGTTGTAGTATCTAGTGTACCTCACATGTATTCATTTTTCCTCTTGATGAAATCCATTGCATGTATAACAAAATCCTGCCATTGAAATATCACTAAATATCTGAAGATATAGGCAGGACTACAAGAAAGGTCTTCTTTTTCCCCTTTTTGCCACTTTGGAATTTTATATTCTGCCCCCTACCCACAACATAAATCTTAACAACCAAACCCTTGAGGCTATTCAGCCCTGTAGTGTTGAGTGTCATTGTTTTTTAATCATCATCTCTCAATACTACTTAACATGCAGTTATTTGCCTGCTGTAAACTATGTCACATCATAAAAATAGGTGATGCTGGGTGTTCATTTAGAAAACTCACCAAAGCTTGCTGGACTGTATAGCTGCAGAGGAAAGCACATCCTAGCAAGCTTCCCATATGTGAGCTAAGGAGAATTAGTTGTTACACTGATGGGTTCTGGAGTTTTACCTTAGTGGGGAATTTAGTCAGTATACCTCTCCACAAGTTACTTTGGATTTGTTCAAAAACAAAGGTTTGATAGCTGGAACCACAATGAAAATTCTTATCTGTCCCTTTCCAGTATCATTAAGTATATCGTTAAGTAAATCAAGGCATGCAATAAACAAATTGAGATGTATTTCAAGATGTGTAGATCTACATCTTCTGTTTCCTTGCTCTTGATTGCAAGCTGCATTTTCTGTTTCCCAAGCGTCCTCTAAAGTATTTTCTCAGCCTCTTACCTTGATTATGCCTACAGGAAATGTGAAACTACTTAGTTCCTTGATTTTTATTCTTGTTTGTTGCTTTTCATTGCATGTCTAGCTGCTACTGATTTGTTTGTCCCTTTGACTGAATGCTCTTCTGGTTCAGCCTCGTCCACAGCTGCTAGCCTTGCTGTTGAGCCCGTGGTAGGTAAAACTGATGAAACAGCTAGATCCTTCTATTTTGTATCTCTCTGACATATCCAGGCCATGTTGTCCTGTAGAACAGACTATTTTCAACTGTTTCCTCATCCAGTGTGAGGACTGAGAAAGTGTCTAAAGTGATCTTAAAGGAACACTCTTTTATCTATTCAATCCAATGAATCACAGAAAACTTAGTTTTCAGCTGATCAGATGATTGATTCTATCTTGGTGTCTCATAAGAAAGAAAAGTATAAAATTGTGAGATGTAGTGTATATTTCCCAGCACTATCACAGTTGGTTATTGAAAACAAGGAAAAACATGAGGAGCTAAATCTATTTGTGGAATTGGCCGCTGATAAGTTAAATTATCAATAGAAGAAATAATTGAATAAAGAATTTTCAGATACATAAACTTTTAATCAGGAGTTGACACCTATTCCTTATTCTCAAAACCAGTGTCAGAATCAGTCAATATCCATAATAGAATTGGGGATTTGAGTGGGAATTCTGAATACCTCAGATGGTCAGTGACGTCTGTCTGAGAAATGAAGAGGAGCCCTCATTTTAAAATCCAAAAGCATTGGCAAAAGCTTTAGCAATATGCGAGAAGATGGTAATGACTATTCAGCTGATTATGATTTCAATTTTTTATTTGTTACTTCTGTAGGTATTCTACAGAAGGACAATATTGAAGAGATCTGTGGTTTTTATTTTGTTTTGTTTTGTTTTTTTTTTTTCCTTTTTTCATTATAGGCCAGAAGTGTAGCCTTGCTGTCCTTTTTACCCAGGAAAGAACCTCCAGTACCTAACTATGCTTCTTGCCTGAATTTATCTAGGATGTCATCTAGTTTTAAGAAGAAAAACCCTGTTTTCTTCTGTTATCTTGTTGCTTGGTCAATCTCTGGAACATGTTATCTATTATGTCTTCCTTGACTATCTTCAATCTTCGTTGGTATATAAAATTCTTCTGCTGTCGCTTCAGCCATGTGTATCCTAAATGGAATGTGTAGCTAATAAATAAAATCTTCTCCAGATCTGTTTTGCCTGTAGTGCTATCTTTGCTTTTTTTAAGGTACCAGCTTGTTTTTGTAGATCAGACACCGTTATTTTCATAGTTCTTTCTCTGCCTTGTCACTTTCGCTTTTCTCCCAAAGATGTAACAGTCTTGATCCAGCTCTGGCTTTAATATATATATATATTTTTTTCTTTCTGCCTATGAGAAACGTAAGACATTAAGTAAGGCTTCTTGTGACTTGCTGCTACTACTGTTAGTCTGTCCTTTTGTATGACCTGCACATTTTGTTACTACAAAGTTTACACCATAGTACTCCATTCAAGATGATAACCACACTAGTCTGGCCATGGTGGTTCTGTACTGGTGCAAGTTCATATCATTAATAAAACATTGCTTCGGGTCCAGTATCCCTATAGCGGGGCATATATATCCCAGTGCTTTAATTAATGAAAAAGCAATGGCAGCTGACTGGCTGTGGTTTTGATCTCTGTTTTTAAATCGTAGCAACAGGATTGAAAAATTTTTACAGAAATCCATCGAATTTTTTACTTTGAGCAAGATTGGTGATGATCAGTACCTTCTGATGATGGTATATTTTTAAATTACAGATGTAAGTCTTTAATATTATTAAGAGATTCAAATGCTTTATTTGTACATAGAGCACAGCCTAAATGGTTTGACATCTCTAACCTTGAGCACTTTCTTGACATCTTTACCTCACTTACTGTAAACATCCTCTTCTATTGGTTTGAATGAGTCCATCAGCACATCTGAAAATGGAAGCTAAATGCCTGTAAGGGGATCTGTCCGTCATGCACAAAGCTAGATGTAAAGCCAGACATGCATTTACTTGCTTGTTTGCTTTTTAAAGTTTGAATAGTCACTACGCTGGTCTGTGAAGATCAAAGGGGTGGGTAAGGTGTTGAAATCACAGAAGGGTGCTGCTGCTTATAGGAAAGTTTTCCTATGAGATGTTGCTAACTTTCAGATCTACCAAGAACTGATAGTATGTAATTGATTTTTAAAGTTGAGTTGGAGCTGGAGTAAGATGAAGAATCTGTCATGCCACTGTACTTCCAGCAGCAGTAGTGTAACTTGGTAGTACAGTGAAGCTAGATAACTGTAAAACACAGGTCTCCTGTACAGCAGCCAGACCAATACTAGAATTTCCTTGCACATACCAGTTTTTCATGCAGTACTTCAAATTCTTCTGCTTGCTTTTGGTTTAAATCAACAAAAAATCTAGTTGCCTGTAGGCCATACACACACTGGAAAGCTCTGGAGGGCACGGTGTTATTATTTTAAACTGTAGAGTGCACATACCTGGTACTAACCATGTACACATAGGAGTTGTACTAGTGGAAGTCTGCAGTTCTAACAGTGCAAAGTAGTGCTGACCTTAGCTGGGTGTTTACGCTTACTGAAAATGTAATCACTTACTGTAATACAAAGCATGAGCATGGTATGGTCCTAATTGTAGGCATTATTGAAGAGAATATTTGAATGGAACACAGAGAACCCAAATGTGATGAGCTTTCATTTTGGATTGGATATGCAAGCATGAAGGAAAGTTTGATTTTAATTTTTTTATTTATTTTTATGAAATGTTTAGTCTTATTCTCCGAATTACTCTTTGAAACATACATCTGTAAGCAGTAAAAGCAGAATAATTTCAGCTGTGCGATATTCATCTAGAGCCAAGCACTCAAATTCTGTAGAGAGGTGACACAAATGACCAGTGCATTTCTGGACAAAGAAGAATTTTCACAAAGGCATTGTGTTGTATTTCATTCTAGAGAAACCTGTGGAGACTTTGTAAAAATAATTCCAGCATTTTTGATCATAGTATGTCTTACGCTTAACCAAAAGGAAATAGGAACAGACCATTAAATTAAAAGAATAACATAGCTTGATTGGTTTTAAATTGTTGTCCACAGGGACAAAGAATCCTTGTTATGTTGTTGTTCCACGTTATTCATGAAAGGATACCTCTAAGAAAAAGGAATCTTCAGGCTAAGAAGTTGTACAAAACCTTACACAAGAAAACACAGCAGCAGCAAACTCAGGAGAACAAGATAAATATAAGAAAGGGGAAATGATTAAGACTGAATTCTCAGTTACATTCATCTGATGCAAAGGCATGCTCCAGTCAGACAGGAAATAGCTGAAGAAAATCCTGTGGTCTTTGTTATGCTTGCCTGGTCTTATCAAACTATGTTCATATGAATATTTCAAGGCATCTCTTCAGTTTTGTTTAAAATCATCCTACTCTTGCGGTTAGGATAAACATCTCTGCATTCTGTTTTACAACTACCTTATTTATGATTTTTTTTTGGTAGGAATATAACAGAATTTTGTCAAACTCTTTAAATAACCATTAGAGTCATAGAATCATAGAATGGCTTGGGTTGGAAGAGACCTCAAGGATCACCTAGTTCCAAACACCCTGCCATAGGCAGGGATGTCACCCACTAGACCAGGTTGCTCTGGGCCTCATCTAACCTGGTCTTGAACACTTCCAGGAATGGGGCATCCACAGTCTCTCTGGGCAACCTGTTCCGGTGCTGGTTGTCTCAGATCACCTCTTTGTTTTGCATGTGCCTTGACATTTCTTCCAGGAGGATCTTTTCCATGATCTTGCCAGGCACAGAGGTGAGGCTCATTGGTCTGTAGTTCCCTGGGTCCTCTTTTCTACCCTTTTAAAAAATGGCAGTGATATTTCCCTTTTTCCAGTCACCAGGGTCTTCTCCTGACTGCCAGGACTTTTCAAATATGATGGAGAGAAGCTTGGCAACTACATCAGCCAATTCCTTCAGGACCCATGATGCATGTCATTAGGCCCCATAGACTTGTACTTGTGGTCTAGAACCTGCTCCTCACTTACAGTGGGTGGGCCTTTGCTCTCCCAGCCTCCACCTACGGGTTCAAAGCCGTTTAAACCCTGTGCAACAAGAAATATATCTGAGGTACTTCTCCTTCAAAGTGCTTTTATTAAATTAATTCAAATTTATCTACTGAAAGCATATTCAGTTTTATTAAAATTTTCTCACAGTACTCTTTGTGATTGTGACCAACTATAAAGCCTTAACTGCAAAATTACCTTAAACAAAACTACCATGTAAATCTTCATCTTACTGGTTGTTTCTCTTGTAGATGACAAGTGCAATGAAAGATCTAAGCCTGAATCCTGAACAGCCCTCTCAACCTTTGTTTTACAGTAAGGGTTTCTGCTGCTTCTTATCTTCCTAGGTAGGTTTTGATGGGTAGCAACAGAGAGAACAGAAGAGCTGAAGAGCATTTGAGTTTGCCCTGGTTGTGACTGAAATCTTGTGATGGTTAGAGTGTATGTCCTGAATAAAGGACATCTTTTCATGTAATGCAAAGGAAACATCATTTGTATTACATTGACATCAGACAAATAGACATTTTTTTTGTATGTGTGATTAGAATTAGCTAATTAAGATGCATTATTTTAAACACACTTTTGGGAATGTAATGATTGTTGCAATACCAATGAAATGTAGTAATTTAAATTAATGTTTTAACCCCAAAACATAAGTAGTAAATAGTAAATTTCACATTGCTGAAAACAAGCTTTAGAATTAATACTACTGTCATTTAGCTTTTTTCTCTGAAAAGCAACTACTGTGATTTTTCAGCTGACATTCTAATTATCCATGATGATAGTGGTGGTCTGTGGAACTACTACGAAAAGTTTTGTGAAACAGAACTAAAAAGATAAAACCTGCTAGATAGAATTCTTGGAACACAGTTATGGAATGGGCCATTTGCTATTCCCAGTATTACTGAGTTTGAAATTCTGGGCTTTGTTTGCTTATTCTAATCTAGAAACTTCAGATTTTATTTTGTATTAAGCAAAACATGTTTTATTATGTTATAAATTATGGCACATAGCAAGTCATTTTGATTCTGATTCTTTGTCTTTGTTAAAATTCCTGCTTAAGCTAAGAACTGATAACATGGTTGATAATGTTGATTTAGAAAGAAGGCACAAAAACTAGTGGAATAGAAGCCCTATTCCAAAGGGTTAGTATACTATTAGCTTTTAAATGGACGTAGAAGTGAGGACTTTTTGACTATCCATCTTTTTAAAGCCATTGTTTTATTAGAACTAAATGCTGTCTTTATAAGACCACTTGTTGCAGCAATTGAGCATATAAATGTTTCTAGTACTTAATGGCTAAAAAATAACCAGCAAATAAAATATTGAAATGTTGAGTATGTCTGGTAGATATAGCACTTCAGCAGCTCCTTTGTAGCTGAAATGTGCATTTGAAAAAAAAAAAAGTTTTCCTTTCAGTATCAAGATATTGCTATCAAAAGAACTGAACAGTTCTTCTCATCATTGCTTATTATTTTGAGGATGAAATAGATGAAATGAGAAGGTGAGAAATCTTGACACACATCTCTAGAAGCTGCAAAGGATTACTGTCCAAAACAGAAATAAGCCTGCTTGGTTTTTAGCTTTCAGAGATGTTCCTTGATGTTGTTATGCTAGAAAGTGCATGCAGTCATCATGTAATACGAGCATATTGAGAGTGAAGGGAATATTTTACATTTGCGGGGTCATTTTGAGATATAAGCCATGACTTTATTATAATTTTTAAATTAACTTCATTCTATCTTCTCTAGTAAAAATAAGGCAAATCTTCATATGTGATGCCTCATCTTCTTGTTGGTACTGTAATGTGAAATTAATGTTGAGTACTTAGAGTTTCTTTTACTTGTCTTGATTTGGTTAAGAAAGATTTCATAAGCTAGCTTAACTCAATGCATATAGCATGTCTGCATTTTTGAAGCTCGGTCTAAATTGTTTGAAATCCTTTTGTGGATTAACTAATCCTTCAAAGAATGTCAGTATTGGCAAAGGCTATAGGTGGGATTTGATCCGTAATCTATCAAAGTAAATAGGAGGAAGTGTAGCTAGTCATGCTGGGCTTTGGCTCAGACGCGCTGGATATTGAGTTTGCTGGACAACTTGTCATAGTACTCATCCCTTTTCTCATCAGGATAAATCACACACTTCAATGGTGTGTGATATCCTTTTCCTTTGAACACTTATTAGGCAATTAGTCCTATTGAGTTAGTTCACAAAAGCACGTCAGATATTCGATACAGAGCATACCTATTGCCTCTTCCTTCTTACAGTTCCTTGTAGACATTGCTGAAAGGATCTCAAACAAGCGTTAGGACAGCAGCTGGCTTTCTCACGTTCTAAGTCTGGGAGAATGCAGGGTACTGATGATCTGATTTGCACCCACCCACTTTGAATTTTTACAATCTTCCAGTACAAACTGGTCTGTCCTTTGTGGTTTTGGATTTTTTTTTCAGTGACAACTGTCATTCCTTTCAGCTCAGTTGTTCCTTGGCAAAAGTGTAGTGAGCTGAGAAGCTTGTTGTTGTATGATCCAGGAGAAACATGAGGGCTGAAAACGCTCGTAGCTCTGCAGTAGCTGGTAGAGACAAATGGGACAAGGCGCTCCACAGCTCACTTCTAAAGGGGAAGGGAGCAGGATGGCTTAACAACAAGCTCAAGAACAGAAGTTTCATTCTGATATGACTTAGAACTGAAATTATTCATGTTCTTAAGTATTGTAAGTTTTCATCATTTTTCATCATTTATTTTCACTAGAATCTCAGAATTTGCAAAATTTCTAAAGATTTCTAAGACTTTTAAAGCCTTGTTTCCTAAACATTTCAAGTAAATAGGTGCATGCTAAGAAAGTATGGTTATGATAAGGCTTCGTGTAATCTTAAGTCAAACAAAACCTACTAAGTTCAGTTTTGTCACCTCTGTTTGCTTAACATGATCCCATCCTGTGCTACCAAAAGTGCCTGAGCATGTCTTGCAAAATTTTAATAGAATTCCTTGCTTAGAAAAGCCATTGAACAGCTCTGTGCAGGGTGCATTTCTGCAAAGCCAAAGGCCATGTCAGATCCTGCTTTTAAATTTTTTGTAGCATTTCAGCTCCCTGTTTTGTTGGATATTTCCCCCACATGGCAGCTTTTACATACTAAAAGGCATGGTGACAATTTCAGGCATCAAAACAAATGATAAAATGCTAAAGCATGTTTTAAAAAGATGTGTTTTTATTGTAGGGTGTGCTTGTTTGTTTTGCTAAAGTTAGAATAAGAATGTGCTGGGAGAAAAAAATATTAAGTGACGTCTACCAAAATTTCTTTTTGAGACTTTGTGGGAATATGCAGGCAGGCAGAGAGCAGCGTGGTGCTGGTGCTGAGAAGCAGAGCCTGAGCTGGCAGCCTCCCAGGGCGCACCAGTAAAGGGTGGTTTGGGCTGCTCTCATTTGGCAACAGCCTCTTGTCATCCCGGAAAAGCTGCGTGTGGCCTCACATACATAAAAGGGGTTTAGATTGTCACCTTTGTGTTCAGGTTCATTCAATATCATTAAGACATCTTAGAAGTGATATTGAGCTCTAATTGCTCCCTGTTCTTCTGTAATATATACGCAGGCTGACACTTTTTCAATGCTGAATCTTGACAAGTCTGCCTTCAGCAGCCAGCTCTTCAGGGTCCTCACTGTATAAGCTATCAAGTGAATTTCTGCACTTGTGAGTAATGTTTAAGGTGGAAAAGGTTCCGGTAATATCTAGAGAAGTAATTAAATTCCTGGATAGGATGTATTTTTTTTAATAATTGCCAAGAAGTCACCTTCTACTTTGTACTTTATTTTGTGGAGTGCAGGTTGCAGCCGCCTTCACTACAGAAGGGCATATGTCCTTTATCACTTTGGTATATTTAGTCTGTTCTTGTTTGTTTTTACAGAGTGATTCTTTTGCTTGAAGGTATGCCAGATCTGCTCAAATGCAAACAGCAACTTAAAATGATGTTCTAGACTTCAGATAAACCTAATTTCCAAGAAAAGCATAATACTTATTTTTAAAATCATCCATGAACAAATTTGAATTCCTACTTAAATCATAATAAAGCCAAAATATTTTGCAACGTCTCCTCTCCCCTACTACTTCTTCTCCCATGTCTCTTAGATATACATTATATTGTTTTATGGCTTTGCCTCTCAGCAGTGATGTTGAGCATCTTTGTTTTCACAGCTGGAATTGAAACTGGCGTGCTACATGTCTAACCTTGTGCTTTGTTCACGTAGCATATTTCATATCTTCACCCTTCATCCAACTGCCTCTGACCAAAATCAGTTAAAATAGTTCATACAATCAATAAAACACACTTGTGAAAACAGGGCAAATAATAAATGTTTTACCAGAAATGATGTTCAAATTATGTATATTTTCCTATTTGTTTTGTTTTGTGACAGAACTTATTTTAGTGTTGGTCTATTTAAATAACCGATGAATTGGTTGTGAAGTACTCTGTAATCCTGCTCTGGTCTCAGGAGAGCCTTAATCAAAATATTTTGAAGAGACTAAGTATTTGAACAACTCAAGGATTTTTTAAAAAAAATCACATTTGGATTGTGATTGCAAAAACAAATATTGAACTTCCCTCTGTAAGGGAGAAGTATTCTTATGCAGAGACAGTTACCCAGAGGAATACAGACATAGAAATTAAGAATATATATATATGTATGTTTTAAGTGTTTGGTTTATATATATATATGTATATATTAACCAAACACTTAAAATTAAAATTTAGTAACTAGAAAAATAGAAACATTCATGCAAGAAAATGGTTTATTGCTGTCATTGTAGGCTGTTTTAAATCTCCAAGAGTAATTGAGAAAGGTGAGTTCCTTTTTCAGTAAGAGAAAAGTTGTACTTCTATACCTGCACCTTTCTCTGGTCGAGGTCTCAGCTGCCTTTGAAAATGTACAAGTTTGTTTAAGCACCTTGCTTCTGCCATAACTTTTTTGTTACTTCTTTTCTTACTGTGTCAGTAAGTCAGCTTTCTTCTATTTATGGGTCTCATAGATCCATCTTGGTTACAGTTGTTTTACTCAGTTTTTTTTCCAGATTTCTTTCTGGATGTGTTAACCTTGTATTTTATACATCCAATTGTTACTTATTCTGTCTCCTCTATTATATTGCTCCCCTCATTACTCTGTTGGCTTTAAAAAATAGTGTGGGAACTTCTAGATGGTAAGTCCCAGCTTTCCTGTGCTATATCAATTTTCTAGAGTCATCCAGGAACTAACTTAAAGGATGTTTTATTTATCTATTATTATTGTTATAATTTAGGGTTAACTGATTTCAATATAATTGCATTTTCTATGGTCAGATTTATTTAGGTGGTGTCATAATTTGTCTAAATTTAATGAGAAGATTGTTACTTTAAACCATAGTCCACAGAAGATCTGCCCCAAAATATTAACAAACCTTATATAGTAGCAGGGAAAAAAAAAAATAAAAAAAAATGAAGAATGCTTTATGAAATACTTTGGTAACTGAAATTGAAACGTCACCTTTAGATTTGCTGGATGTAGAGCATACAGCTAGGTAGCAAGCCTTGCAGTTCTTGTTTTTCTCTCTGTTGCCAGTATGGCTTGTAATGATTTGCTCCAAAGTATCTGGATATTGCTATTGGTAAAGAAGTTATTATCTAGGCTTCTATTCAGTAAAGGTCGGGTAGGAATTACTGAAATTATCATATTGAGTGTATTAGTGTATTCGTATTATGCTATTTATAGAGAGCTGACAATCTTTGCCTTATCAATTGCCCATAATTTTTATGCTAAGTGCCATATTTATCATTGTTAAAATCTAGAACGAATTTTTTTTTTTTTTTTTAAAAACTAGTTTTAGAAGTCCTTTGGTTTAACACACAAATTCCTTTTCTATGCTATTCCAGCTACTTGTTTGCGGAGGCCATGGCTTGATGTAGTCAGAGAGGTATTGTTGCTGTCCTCTTCTGCTGTTTTCTGTGTCAATTATCAGGAGAACTAATGATGTCTTGAAAAAATTGGCACCCTGTAAAAATAAAGGAAGAGGTCTAGGTAAGCAGAATGCAATATTTTTCCCATTTTTTATGATTTAAATTAAGAAAGAAGAAAAAGAAAAGGAAATGGTAGATAAACAGGTGATTTAACACAGGTCCTGCTTACCCCTGTCAAACAACTGTTTGCCCTTCAGCACTTGTTTTAACTGTTTGGCCGTTTATATAAAATACCACTATAGGGCACTAACAAATTAATGTGAGCCTTCTTTTTGAGGGTAACTTTTGTATGCTCAGCTGACTGATAATTTGGAAACAGATGAATGAGAAAGTTGCTTTACTTACTGGAGGGGCCATATGTCATCTCTTTTGGCTGAAGAGGTTAGTAAATGCTGCTGCTGCCTTGCACATCCAAGTTCATAGGGAAGAGATCCTCATGCTGAAGTTGCACATTTCAGTGATATATTATCTGCATAATATTTTCACAAATATTAATGACTGAATTAGTCATATTTACGTTTCTTTTTAATTGGATCTTTGGAGGAAAATTTATTTGGTAGTTCCCTCTTATTATAGTTCACGCTTTCAACAACTCACTAACAAGCACAGTCTTGATCAGAACGCGTTGAAAGTACCCTGCTTTCTTAAAAATAAGCTCTACTAGGATAATGAAGTGCCTAATTATCATTGCAGTTACAAGCTAATTATCAAATGCAAAATATACCTCACGTATAATTGCTGAGATTAAACGGTATTTTTAAATCATTAATCCCTTTAAACTGGAATGACTTCTAAAAATACTCTGTTTTAGCCCTACAGGAGGCAACATGCAATTTTGTTTTATTGTTCTTTGGGACTTCACTGTGCACTGGATGTCCTTTTTTTAGGTATTGGTCACGTGTACTAGTCTAACGTAAAAATCAGTCTTATATTTTGATGAATTTGTGTGAGTGTATTCCTTAAGCTTGTCCTATAGGAAAACACTGAGAGAAACACCAAGACCTTTCCACTGAAATAATTTCTTTAGGATCCACTTAAATGAACTTTATAGACAATAATAGCTGCATGATTTGGTTTGTTGTTAGGTAATGGTTGTTCAAGACATAGTGGCTTATCTTTGAATAAAATTATGGTCATCAGATGTACCTTTTTTTTTTCTTTTTTTTTCCCCATTTGCTTTGTTTATCCCCTGGTTGCATATTAGGTCTCGTTTACCTTGATCTCTGTTTTTCTTGGTATTTGTTGAGCCAAGGTTTTTATATTTTTTGTTATTTAGTCTCTGTGGAGTTATTTCTGCTGCAATGATGGTCCAGGTCAGGGAGTAATCCTACCAGTAGCCAAAATAAGTTCCAGATTCCTGCAGATAGTTTAAAATTATTCTGCAGCTGTGTTAATGTTCCATTCATTCTCCCTCATTAAGCTGTATCTCGACTCTGTTCTTGCCTTGCTTGCCATTTCTTTTTGGCACCTCAAAGGAATTTTCTCTATATAGAAGGGATTTTGCGCTGAAGATATTATTCTTCTCCCATCTGTTTCATGTCTTCTCCTTCAAGCAAGTAATCTAAAATATGTAAAATATGTAAAGTATATAAACATAAATAATTGTATCCTGCCCATCCAAAGTCAACCAGTTCCTTCTTTACCTTGTAAGTTATGGAAATAAATCACAACTCCATGAAAGCTGTGTTTGAGATACGTCAGGAATAGTTTTGTACCAACAGCTGAACTCTGTCTCCCAGATGAGGGTGATGGGGGCCCTGGCTTTCAATCCATCACAGGTTTGCATTTTTGGCCTTTTACTGATAGATTTCTATCAGTCAGTGATGTCGTAGGAATTCATATACCTTTTTGAAAGACTCCTATATGTCAGATTGCTCACTTTTCTTTTAAGTGAAGACAGAAAATGCTCTTCTGAAATGCCCTTCATTTAAGGAACATCCTCCTGCTGTAATCTGCAAATGGCATTCTGCCAGCTTCTTTGGAGGGTCTTCAAAGTCAGAGCTTTTACCAGGCTGAAGTACACAATAGTGATACCACTAATCACGTGTTCATCAGGTGTTTGTATAACACATTAAAAAACAACAATAACAACAACAAAAACATATTAGTGACAAATGTCCTTAATTGTATTTATTATACCTTTTTAAATGGTTGTTAGCTAATCCATCCCCACTGCGTGTGTTCCTGTGCCTATGCTGAGTTGCTTCAAAATGTCAGGTTTTTTTTAAACACTCTGATGTAGACACTTTACTAAGGGAGAAAGGGGGGGAGAGGTTTCAGACCATCCATTTAGTTGACAACACCCAGCATCATCTGAAGTTGATAACAGTTTATGATCTTATGAAGTTTGTGATCTTGGATCACAAGGATCACACATCCATATCTCTGTGTACAAGGGAGGTTCGTGTATATCCACACATTTAGGGAATCATTTCTGTGTTTTGTCACCAAGTTGCATGGGCCACTTTGGGAGCTCATCACACTAGTGTATTTGAGGCTATGCATGGTGTCTGCATGGAAGGGAAAATGACTTCTTATGGCTTGCGTTGGCCAGGTTCTTCATGAATGTTGGGGTATGAGGCTTGAGACCTTTAGGATTACATGTTTGGTACTGCAGAAGTACTTTAAAGGTTATGAACCTGAAAAGGCAGAGAAAAAAACTCTCAACCTTGTACAGTCTGTAGGTAACCATATGTATAAAAGATGTGCCTCTTGGACGGCTCTGTTTAGTAATTTGCACTGTATCATACTTGGGAGACAAAAAAGAAGGTGAGTGCATTAGTCACTGAAAACCTTCTGGGAAGGCAAAATCAGTGAATTTGGATTAAACTTTGTTGCATTGCACTTTCTAAAACACATATTTCGTTGTTTCTTTAAGACGGAATATTACAAAAACATGTTATGAAAGCCCTAGTGGTAAGAAGTGATTGAAGTTGTTAGCAGATCCAGAATTACGTGCTTAATATGTATGTTTTTTCTTTAGTTCTTCCTATAACTCTTAGTGATGTTCCTTCTTTAGGGTTTATACCTCTGCACATTTTGAGATTAAGTTCTATGCATAAGAATGTACTAAGTCATAAAAAAAAAATAAAATCAGTAGTTTCTGTAGTCTCTGCTCCGTCTTCTGAATTTTGCAAATAGCATTTCTCTCAATAATGCATATTCATAGAATATTCTATGTGAGAAAAATTCTACGTCAATACAAAGAGGACTTTCTTGAGTATAAATGTTAATTTGCTGTTATGAATTCAAGTTAAAAGTTTTATCACAGTAGGAGAGTTAATGCAAAAGATCAGTGGTGGGAGAGGTCATCCTCCAGAAGTATAATCTACCAAATATACACAGAAATTACTTCTGGTGGCGTTAAGTTCAAAACACTTTGGCTCTTTTGGCTCTTTGGTTACAAGAGTGTTTTGTCTCTTGGATTTACCAGAAAACAGCATCTATGTTAGGTGTGAATTGCTGATTTGTTCGGAGCTGGGGAAGGGTGAGGTAGCAAGTTCAGTTCAGTTATTAATTTCCATTTTTTTCTACCCAAAACTGCTGGGAGTAAGGACTTCACTCATATCAGGGGAAAGGGGAAAGAAACCATAAGTGATGCAGCTGATGTACCTGTGGGATGCTGCAGAGAAAATCTTTCTTCCTGCCCCTGTCTTTAAGAAGAAAGTACTGAGTTGTGGAAGGACAGGCTGTCTTTGGAGGCTTTTTTCTCTTTTTTAATCTTTATGGAAAGTGATGCTGTACCAGTGGCAAGAATAGCCCTGAAAGACTTGAAACTCCCATTTTTCCTTTCATGCCTTTTGTCACTGCTCTGGTAACTGTGTCATTGTGCTTTAACAGGCAGCCACCCAGAAACTTCTCATCTTAAGAAACTCACCCTTTTCAAAGAAGCCAGTAGCAGTCTGCATGTATGTGAATGTGTGACTCAGTCCAGCTTCATCCAAACCTGCTGACCATACAGGCACGAAGAGGTTGTCTTCATAGCAATACAGTGACCATTCTCCATGGGTGTGTTTGTTTTGTGTAGGGCAGAGATGCACAAAACAGAGTTAAATGACAGCTTGAGTTTTGTAAGCAGGACAGTCAGCTCAGTGTGACTTACTTCATATAACCTCAAACCAATTTGAATTGCCTGATTCAAATATGGTTCTATATATTCATATACTGCATAAACACACACCTCTAATTGTGAAGTACCCATGGTCATTTTCTTTGGGATTTATCTAATCTATACACAACAAAGTCTCTACATGCCTGTGAATATTGTCTAAAAGCCATAGTAGGGATGAAGCTTCCTCTATTGATTTTACTAGAAAATCCTGCAAGTGTTTTAATAACACTGGACTGCTACCTTAAATAATCAAAGTCTGATTGGAAGAGACTCTTACATAAGACTTTGGAGGGAGATGTGTTGCCTATTAAAATATCAAAAAAATAAAAATAAAAAAAGGTCAGAAGACTTGAACATGCTCTTTTAAGTGGCTATTTTTGCTGCTCTCAGTTTGCAAGGTGTGCTGCACCAGAATATGATTTTAACTGATTAATTCCTTTGGCCATTGAAAATGACCTTTCTCTGGTATAAATGAAGAAAGGTACCTCTAAGGTATTTGTCTCTGGTGGATTGATCTCAGTGAGCAGCTAGGCACCTTGGAGCTGCTTGCTCACTGCTTTGTTTCCAGCTGGACTGGGGAGAGAATAGGAAGACCAAAAGCAAGAAAACTCATGGGATGGAGATGATAATTTAGTGTGGGGGAAGAAGGGGGATGGAACAAGATGACAAAAAAAAAAAAAAGAGAAAAAAAAACAACAACCCTAAAACCAAAACAAGTGATGCACAGGACAGGTAGTCGCTCACAACGTCTCACAGGTAGACCAATGCCTAGCCAATCTCCAAGGCCGGGCTACCTTTCCTGAAAAAACTCCCCTTCGTTGTTATTGCCGAGCATGATGTTATAGGGCATGGAATATCCCTTTGGTCAGCTGCAGTGACAGTTGACCTGTCTTGGCTGTGTCCACACTCTTGCCCACCCCCAGCCTACTCGCTGGGGGCACAGTGGGTAAAAAGAGAAAGCCTTGATGCTGGGCAAGTGGTGCTCAGCAGCAGCCAAAACACAGGGATGTTATCTACGCTATTTTTGTCACAAATTCAAAACACAGCACCATACTGGTTGTCAGCTAGGAAGAAAATTAACTCCATCCCTGCCAGATCCAATAATAGTCTCTTATGCTAGTACTGTCATCATGATTTAAGATTATAGCACTGTTATTCCAGGGTCTGTGAAATATACACCAAGCTTTTCAGAACTGCCTCTATCTTCTAAAACAGTTAAACAGTAAATGGGTAGATATGATAAATATATGCGTAAAGAGGATATAATGTACCAGTTGCTTGACCACCTTAGCAGTTTTTAAGCTTCTTGGAGTTGGAGGCTATCAGTTATTACATCTACACTTGTTCTGGTTGTTTATGGTCCAGCAATGTGGGTGGTGTTTTTTGTTGTTTGTTTTTTTAAACTATAAAATACTGTCATGTAAAGCCACTTTACACATCATCCTAAAGAACTCTTAGATAATACTTTTAGTTCTAGTGAGTTAGATTTCTTGTTTCCATATAAATTTGCAAGGTTCAAAGGATTTTCTTAAATTTCTGAAAGAGACCACGGTGATTTATTTGAGTTCCTTTATCTAATTAAGGAGATGAACCTCGCATGGAGTAGCGGTGCAAACCTCCATTTGCTACCTTTCTTGTATCTTCACCCTGATGATACCAACATTATTCTTGTGGCTGAGAACAGGTTACATTTTATAGCAGTATTATTTTTGTCAATACTGAGAGTATTCTGAGTAAATCTTGGTGGTTTCTCCTGGGTATGGATACCTGGGGTGGACCTAATATCTGTTGTTACACTTACCGGAATGGTGTTTTCTGTATAAATATATTAATTCCTTATATTTATGTGTGGATGAAAAAAATATGTAATTTAAGAGAATCTAAGGAATAAAGCAAGACCGCGTAACTGATTCTTTTCTTTTTGTAGTTGGACATCCACTGGGCTGTGCACCTGACTGGGTACAGGTGGAAGGGATAATAGGTTATAAGTATGGATTTAAACAACTTATGCTTCTTTCACCCTGATATCTCTCCCTTTTTCATGCAACTGCTAAAGTAATTCTTGTCTGTAAGAAGACTAAAATGGGTAGTAGGGTGGAAAACCCGTCCATTCTTCTAAAGAATCACTGGAATCCACTTCAGTGATATTCTTATATTATATGAAAATAGTAGATATAAAAGAAGCTGTAACCTAAAGCATGTCCCAGGAGTGGAAAAATTTGTATAATTTCGTTTGGTCGCTATGCCAGCCCAAATCCAGATATGGTATCATGTTGGTCACTGGGGGACAGAGAGGTGCAGGCAAACATGAAAATGCTTATCTGCTAACTGTACCAGGAATCTTCTCAATTTCACATTTGCTATAAGAGTGTCAACTATTTAAAACTTCTGCTGTTGCACATCTGGCTTGTGCTAAGCCAGATAAAGATAAGAATGTGAATGTTGCCACATTTTATGGTAATATCTATTATCTTGACTGCAAGAAGCCCTCAATTAAGTAATTCACAGTTTGCAAGGGCAAGTAAAATGCACTTTATTTCAGAGCTGAGATGATTTTTAGTAAGTAGTAATCAGTGTTCTGTTTTTCCATTTCAAATAAGAAGTAAAAATAAACAAACTGACCCAGTAAATTTTAATCCAACATTTCTTATCGGGGGAACAATTGACAGAGTTGACAGATTAATATTAGTCGTTCTTCTGAATCTTGGCTTTCACCAAGTAAATAAGACTGCTGTAATAATCAAAAAATGAAAAATAATCCAATAAAGGGCTGTTCCCTGAATTTTAGAAGGTTCAAAACAGTGCTGCAGATGTGTTAACTGCCTATTTCCAACACTGAGGGATTTCAACACCCATTTAAACAAGAGGGGGGAAGATCTATGTTACAGACATCACACTTCTGTACTTGAAGCATTTTGTTAGTTTTCATTTTGTTGGTTTTCCAGGGCCGGGGGAAAGCTATTATAACCAGCCCTTATGAAGTCCTGATAAAGCTGTTGATTTTGATGATAATAGTTTTTCTTGCCTGCATCTTAATGAGTTACCCAAATCCAGTGTTTGAAGGAAATGCTGTCTGTGATATTTTCTTAGCTAAAGCAACAATAGTTTTTGAGATTTGGGAGTCTGCTTTTGTTTATTCTGGTCACGTGAACAGGTATATTGTATGCTTTGTGCCTAAAATTACACTAAAGAAAACATTGCAATGAATACTGTAATTTTTTTAATCTTGAATTTTAAAATTCAAAACAACTTTAGTCGAAAGAGACTCTTCTTTTGGCCACTATTGTCCTATCTACAAAGTTGTATAAATTCATATTTCTAAAATAGAGAGATACTGATGGTTTGAGGACATGTGCACAACAAATTTCAAGTAGACATAGATTCACTTTTCTACTGAATCATTATGCTATCCTTGTCTTGACACAGAAGAGGCTATTTTGAGAGCATATGGCCTGGAAAAGTATCACTAAGCAGGTGTAACGGGAATTCTTCTCATAATAACTCCAAATAATTCAGACAAATATGTCATGGATAGTTATTCTTGATATGAGTGACTGTGTAATGTATAGAAATGATGACTTGTGGAAGACTGACTTTGAAGAGCCTCATTCTTTTTAACAACTGAGCTCTAAATGTAGAAAATCCTGCTACAACTGCATGATGAAAATGATTCACTTATGTTTCAAGGTTTTATCATACTAGGACTTGCTTCAGCTGAAGTAGCTTTTACTTATTTTTTTACTTGTTATCATACCAGTCTGCACTTACTTATTCAATTGAAGGAAGACTTAAGTAATTTTTTTTTTCTCTATTACTTAGACTTCTAAAAAATAGCTTATTAGAAAAAGAAAATAACCTTTCTAATATAAGACTAAATTAGCATCTATCTAAAAATGTTCATCCTGGTTTTGGTGGTGATGAGGTGGAAGGAAATGGACTGTTGACTTTTTAAAACTAAAATTATGAACGTGAAGAACTCAAGTAATTTTATTTCATGCATTTGAATAGAATGATGATTTTATACTTTAATTGTAGGTGCTGTTTGCTGCTGTTTTACTGAGAAATATTTATAAAACTTGCTTGGATTTATTGCAATAAGGTGTAATGATTGAGGCTCCTGGCTTTCTATGTAATTAAACATTCTATTACAGTGGAATTGTGGTGCAGATCCTAGAATTGTATGCATAAGGGAGGAAAAAAATAGATTTTGAGTGTTTATGGTTTAACATAGAACTCCAGCTGTGATCAATCCATATGGTAAACTGATGCATATAAATTGTTTGTTTTGTACAAACTGATCTAGTCTGAAGATTATTTTGAAAAGCAAAAAGTGACAATATGCAGCTCAGAATTAAAAATCTCAAGTATTCGGGTCGTTTTGCCATCTGTTCTTTAAATATGCACATTCAAATTGGCATCAGATTTTAGTATTTGTTGACAGACTAATAGACATAAATAAAACAAAATTAGAACTTAGATCCAACCTTCCTTAGTCCAGCCAGACCTTATACAGTTATTGAGTCCTCCACTTCAGAATCACTAAAGGGATCTGAGATAAACTGTAAATTCAAAATGTGGTGCAGCATAAATTGAACTCATCCATATGATTTAGATTGTGGCAACACAGGGGATGCAAGAAGAGGTAGTAAGTAGAATAGAGTAGAATAGTTCAGTTGGAAGAGACCTACAAAGCTCATCAAGTCCAACTGAGCACTGCAGGACTCCCTGAAAGTTAAAGCATATAATTAATGGCATTATCCAAATGCCTCTTGAACACTGACAAGTATGAGCATCAATCACCTCTCTAGGATGCTTGTTCCATGTTTGATCACCCTTACAGTAAATAAATTTTTCTTAATATCTAGTTTAAACCTTCCCTGGTGCAACTCTGTGCTGTTCCCCTGCATCCTGGCATTGGATGTGACAGAGTATGACAGTTGTTTGGATGTTTGCCATAGAGGATACATCTTATATCCTAGAGGATATAAGATTACATATATTTTTATATATAAAGTGTTTGTAGTGGGACAGCGTACAAACCACATTTACTCATGCATCTGAAAAAAAGGGCTATGAAATCTAAGATGGTGTGGAAAGGGTGCTGCACATTTAAAAAAACAAAACAAAAAAACTTTGAGGAGAGGGAAGAAAATGAAAACCAGCGTAAGTCTGGGTTTGGATTTTTGACTTCAGTATCCTCCAGAAAAAGGTGTAATCTCTGGATCTCAAATTGTAAATAACCATGAATAACTGGTTCATAGTTCTTGTTTTTAGATTCTATTTATTTTAATGCAACTGAATTATCTGTTGCCGTAAAATTAAGGTCCAGGATGCTGCAGAAATAATAGTTGCTACAAGTTACAGGCCCATATTAATTGGAGTAGGTCCTTTTTTGTCTCTTGAACTGGAGATTATGTCCTCAGGATTTCATAGTGAATAACATCAAAGTATAAGAACTTACGTGGATTTGTTGTTGGATTTTGAATCTGTTTTAGTATCTTAGTTCACTTCAGCTTCATAGTGAGTCACTTTGATGTATGCTTCATTCCTAAGCCTGTAGATACTTCCCTCCACACATCCATTACTAGTTGGAAATGCTCCACCAGATGGAGAAGAGAGGTGACGAGATCCAATAGCTGTATAGAGATGCACAAAATCTTGTTCCGTAACTACAACTTAGCATGTTTTCAGCACTGGAAGATGAGTAGGACATAGTAAAGCTGTGGGGAAAATTATGCTGAAACTTTCTTTTCCAGCCTTTGTAGAAATTATTGAGCCAGTATGCTAATTAAAAAAGGTTGAATATAAACTGCTTTTGGAAAATACAACAAAATTTTCTTTTTAATGCATTTGAAATCATTGTCAACTGTACTACTATTTTTTATGTCTTCCTTATTACTGCACAGGTATCTATTTTGTGCTCTATTTACAGTAAGCATTTTCCTTGGTTTGGGGATTTAAGATTGAAATCAAACTTTAAAGCAACATTTAAGCAGTGGTCTATTGAAAGAGAATCAAAGCAGCGGCAGTCTGTGGTCGTAAGCGGTTTCAAGCATTTCATGGGTCTCTAACATACAGTCCTAGGCCAAATGAGTGCATAAATATTAGATAGGAAAGTAAAGCCAAAGGGGACATGACATAATCTGCAATAAAGATGGAAGAAGTAGGCTGTGGAGTCCCCATCCTTTGAGATCTTTAAAACTAGGTTGTGTGAGGCCCTGAGCAAGCAGACTGAACACAGATTTGGTCCTAACTTGAAGAGGTGGTTGCACCAGATGGCCTCCAAAGGCTCTTTGCAACCTAAATTATTCTATAACTCTGTGATCCTATGAGTAAAATACTACCAGCTGAAATTCTATTTCTTTACAAACTTGCCTTGGTTATATCCTGTATCTTTGGATATATCCTATATATCATAGCATGACTTGGGTTGGAAGGGACCTCAAGAACCATCTGGTTCCATCCCCCTGCCTTGGGAAGGGCCCCCTCCCACTAGCCCAGGCTGCCCCCAGCCCCATCCAGCCTGGCCTTGGGCACTGCCAGGGATGGGCCATCCACAGCTGCTCTGGGCAGCCTGGACCAGGGCCTCACCACCCTCTGAGTGAAGAATTTCCTTCCAACATCTAAACTAAACCTAGCCTATTTTAGTTTAAAGCCTTTATCACTGCTCTCCCTGACGAAGAGTCCCTCCCCAGCTTTCCTGTAGCACCCTTTAGGTACTGGAAGGCTGCTGTAAGGTCTCCTCAGAGCCCTCTCTTCTCCAGGCTGAACATCCCCAACTCCCTCAGCCTGTCTTCATGTCAAATTGATGTAGCCTTTTGCCATTTACACTAAAAGCTGGCAAGATCAAATTTATAACACTGATATTTAGTGGAAGCCGATATGAAAGTGTATTCTGTGGAATTAGTTTGATTGTCTTGTTGTTCTCTTGAAATGAAGACAACTCCTTGTGGGATCTCTCATCAGTTAGAGCTGAAGAGTGGGAAAACAAGAAAGCAAGATGTATACACCTACTTTTTGTTGAAGTGTCTCTTTGGGACTCTTTAAGGGGTAAAAGATTGATTTGATATTGAAATGACCAAAGAAAGGAAAATAATCATGTTATTCAAATTTTTCCTTACAGAATAAATAAGAATGGGTGAATCTTCCTAAAAGGTAGGGTTACAGCTATAGACTTGATCATCAACATATTGTAATTGCACGACTGCAATTTGCTGAAGCGTTTGCTAGAAAGAGCAATTACAGTAAAACATAATCAGCACTTCATCTCATAATTGTGCAGACTGCTCAAAGCTGTTGTAAGTTTTGCATTGCCATGTGTGCACATTGGCACGCTGCACATAGTGTTAATTTAACAATAAGAAAATGCTTGCAAATCATGATTGAAAGTAGCAGCAACTGTGGCATTGTGTACTAAGGACTAATGATTTTCTCATGGTTAAAACTTATGGTTGGAATCTGGGCTTTGTTACTTCCTGCACAAATGCATGTCCTGCTTTAAACCAGCTGATGAGCTTTTTTTTTTTTTTTTTTCCTCCTAGGCTTGCTGAGCATTCAAAACACCTTCTGAGGACTTGTGATAGAAGTGTTGAGCACTTTAGAATTCTGCTTTTGTTGCATTGATTCTCTTTTTGTAAATCGCAGTAGTTTTTCCTGCGTTTATCTGATGATTGGCTTATTCAAATTACAGGATTTGGGATCCAGGTTCCCAGCCCGAGACATACGTCCTCATTGGAAGAACAGCTGTGATCCTCTTATTTTTTCACCATATACCTTTGCACCTCAGTGTAGAATCTCTAACGTAGAAGTGTGAAATCTCAAACAGTAGTGGAGTGTGTCCCAACCCCAAAATGCTGAAGTAAAAGTGTCAGTGAGGACATGAATCTCCCAGGGACAGAGGAATTTTGTTGTCACATTTTTTTTCTTATGAATTTGGTTGTTTCTCTTCTTCCTTGCTTTGTTTTCGGTAGTGCCCTTTACAAAGAGTAGAGTCTGGTGGATTTTAGACAGTGCTGTGATCCTTTTGCAAGGGGAAGTAACTGGCTTCAGGAACTGCTGTCAAAAAGTTCACTTACAGCTGAAATGTAGTAGTCAGCACAAACTTCAGCTTCATGAGCCTTACATCCTTTTCCCTAACAGCTACATTTTTCTTCAGCACCAGCAGCAGCAACAAATCATACCACAGTCTACAAAACTTAAGTTTATTGCTGTGAATGGTTTGAGAGGATCCATAACTGTTTGTGTGGCAGGAAAAGGTTTGTGAAGCACTAAAGATCATCTGTAGGCTTTTGAACTGCAGGGAAATTTGATGCCCTCTGTTTCCATCCCATGTATTTTATATAGCTGTAGTCAGTGGCAAGCGCTGTGTACGGAATATGTCAAAATGCAGCAGTAGTACTTACTAGTACCTAGCCAGACATCTAGGTCTTTGTGTTTAGTTTATTTGTTGTTGTTGTTGTGTTATTTTGCTTTATTTTTAAAGTTTTTTTAAAGCTCAAAGGAAGATATTTGACTATGGCTCTGCAGTATGTCTTGGCACATAAAATGAAATATTCCTCAAAGGGCCTCATCCTGGTGAAATATCCATTTCTGGTGATCTTGGACTTATGGGGCTCTACACTTACCCATCAATATGGGGTAGCAGTTCCTATGTAGCATAATACAGAATTTGTTAGTCTAAAAATAGTTTAAAGTAATGCAGTTGAGTAGTAAAGTGTATAAAATCCAAGCTATATTGTGTTTTCCTGTAGGAGTAGTGGTTTGTGAGCACAGTTAATTAAGAAGCTAAGGAAATATATGCATCTTGATACCACCAAGGAGGATTCTAGTCGGGATAATATTTGGTAAATTCTATAGTTTAATTATTATAATTAATTTGTGATATGAAGTAGATGGAAATCTTAAAACAACAAAAAACAACTTGGAGTAAAAATGAAGAAAGATAGGTATGCGTGTTTTTGTAAACTCTGACTCAGTAATGGTGAGAAGTGTGGCGAGGACATAACCACCTGAAAGTGCTTTGAAGAAGGATGTGCCATAAGGGAAAGAGTGGCGAAGAATGGGATGAAGTATTCAAAATGAATTTTTCCTTTTTCAAGACCTGGGAACTCCTTCACAGCAAGAACAATGTAGTTTGTTGGTGAGAGTGATCTGAGTCCATTTACCTTATGTTTGCTGCAAGTTGTGTTTCCTGCAATCCAATACAGGTAAATGGATTGCAGGAAACAAAACTTGCAACAAGAGCAGCATAATCAAGCTTCTGTACAGATGCATAACTGTTGTTGTGCCTGCATCTGAACATAGAATCCTTCTGAATGAATTCTCTGTTATCCAGAGTACATGAAAGTAATGCCATTTTTGTAATAGGAGGCATATGGGAGTGGGTATGTACTAAGCAAAAGAGGAAGGAAAAAAAAGCAGAAGCAGTTTCAGTCATATAGGTGCAATAGTAGATAAACTGAGAGACACTGGAAAATTAAAGGTGACCTTTCTGCATCAGTGATGGATTTGCTGAAATCATGTGCATCAGTAACTCAAGTTACATCAAGTGTGATGTCTGATAGCATTCTCTGAAGGCTTATTGATGGTAAAACCACACTAGGACTGAGGTTAAATCAGAAACCGAGAAAAAATGTAGATGGGGCAGTGAGAATCTCCTAACAATTGTCTTTCGCTTAAACTCAATTTAAAATCTTGATGTCTGTGTAATGAAGATCATCTTGTCATCATTTGAGATTATTGTACTGAGGCAATTATGCAGGCGCCTTCAGCTTTTAAAAGCAGAGTAGAAATATATTGTGCAAAGCTTGTCCCTATAAACACTTGCTGGAAAGTATTCTCCTTGTTATTCTGGGTAGGTTCAGTGAACTGGGAAAAACATGAATAAATCTATCTCAAAACTTGCATCACAGCAAGTTCAGGTGCATAGAATTAAACACCTAAGTAAGCCATCTGGATTTGAGAGCTCCCAAAGCTCCTGTTAAAGAAATTGATGCAAATGTAGAGAAGGTTCCGGTAATGCTTGGGAGGTGTGAAATAATTAGAATTGCTGCTGTCAATAATTTTGATTTTGGTCCTAAAGTGAAGGCTGATACTGTGCTGACCAGTAAATATTACATATTGATTCTGTTACCTGAATTCAGGTCACCCAAGTTGTGTCCTGCTTTCCCCTGATTCTTGCTTCTTAATATTGGATGCAGGAGGCATAGTTAATACAGGATGATCAGGTGGGTAGATAAGGAACTTTGCATGGGTTGGTGTATGTCTCATTAGCACTAATTGCACCAAGTTGTTCCTACTGATTTGGATGTTTTAGTAGCCTATTCACAGCCTTTTATTTCTTTTCCTGGAAGAAAATCAGACAAGTGAAATTGCTTTGTTAAAGTAAGAATGAGATGTCTTTTATCTCTGAAGAGATACTGTTGTCATGAAAGTGTCCTTCCCATAGGCAGTGTTTTCGATTAAGAGTGAAAGATGTAGCAAATGCATGTTAGAATGGGACACCTTCCGGTAATAGATAGGCAGTGAGTTCCGCTTATACTCACAAGTCTTTTACAAAGCAAATACTTGAAGATTTTTTTTATATGTGTACAAACTTCAGTTTGTCTTTTATGACTTTTTTTTTCTCAGAAACTTGCTTTTCTAGTCTTGAATCTAGTTGAACTTACACCTCTGCCTACTTGTAGTATAAGATTGTTTAGAAGGTTTTTGATCAATTTACAAATGGTAGCTTGTTTTCAGAAATAGCAGAATTCAAAATACTGCTACTTCCTTGTTCATGTTGTTTTACTGAAGATTCTTAAAAATGGAAAGGGAGATGTTGGCTAACAAGGATGTTGTTTTTATGAAAATATTGGGCTCACTTCTTTGTTTTTCCTTACCTGCCTCTTGTAGAGTGTTTAAGATGCCTGCTTCACTTGTTCCAATTTTGATTTGATGGAAAATTGACATCTAGATTACTTTTTTTCCTTTTTCCCAATTAAGTGGCTAGATTTTGTCAGAGTGTGTCTATTGCAGCGCAGATGATTGCCCTTCTTTATCCTCACATTACCTTGCATATCTGAGTTATGGCCCCATCTAATGACCCGGGCAAAGAGAGATTTATTTCATTCATTAAAAAACTTCCATATTGAAAGGTATAGAGCATGATTGCTAACTGTTATGGTAGATGCACTAGGAGACTGAACTGGTGGGTTTAAGCTCTCACATTTTAGATAATATCGCACAGCAGTGGCTTTAATAATGATTTTAGCTGTTCCTTGCACAGGCATTGTAGGCTTGCGGTATTGACTGTAATGAAGGTTTCTTGCTCTTTTTTATTTTTTTTTTAAAGGAGCCAATATTCAGTCACTTTTTTTTTTTGGTCATAAACTTTCTCATAATATTTCCACATGGTATGCTATGAGTGTTTTTATTTGTCTAATATCCTTCTGCACCCATTGGCCCCACATTGTCTGTCCTGAGTGTTGAAGAGTAAATGAGTGTAAATCAATGTCAATTTTGAAACCTTCAACTTCTTGGTAATTAATTAAACCCTAATAAATGTGTTAACAAATACAACTTTTTCTTTCCTAAGTATTAACAAACTGCAATTTCTAGCAATGGAAAATTTTGACTTTTTTTGTTAAAGTTAAAACAAGTCTTTTCCCCATCATTAAATTTTAACTTTTCACATATTTGGCTACTAATGCAGCATTACTTTTAATGAGAAAACTAAAAGCTGATTTCTCAACAGCTGTCACAGTTAAATAGCTTGGCATTAAAAGCTATTAAAGAGAGCAAAGCTGTAAAATGACGTCAGTGGCTAAATAAAATGTTGGGAAATATAAAGGTATTATGTGCATGCAGTTTCAAAGATAACTTAAAAGTGGACTATATATATTTTTTAACCTTTTATTGATAAATATTTAAAAATGAATCATCATAGTTGCATTAAAAATGTGGTATTTCCTTTGACTTTTTTGGTACCTGTTCCAATTCTCTTTTCCTTCATATTGCAAGACTCACTAACTTGGCATTATTGACTGCTTCATATTTTAGGATGGTTAAACATGCAGCAGTACTGAGTGTCAGTATTTGTGTTTTAAGCTGTTCATTTCAGTTCATAGAAATTCCATTTCCAGAGAGCTAGTTCTAAAAATAAATAAATAAATAATAATGCAATCAAGTCTAACATTTAACAACTTTGAAGATGATGGATTGTTTTTCCTCTTTCTGGGGAGGTTGGAAGTGCTTGTCTCTTTTGGCGCCCTTTGTAAAAATACTCTGGAGTCCTACTGCTAGAATGGGGTAGAATATGTTGCACGTTTGATGCAACTTTTTTAGAAAGGGTGGCTTATCAGCAGTTCAAATGGTGGAAGAGTGATGTGAATGAAGATAACCAGGAATATGGATTTGTTTATTTTTAAGTAACACTTAAATTTCTGAATGGGTTATGAAAGAAGTTACATTTCTGAAAAGCTATTTCTTTCTCCCTCATACACTTCTCTGTCAAAGGTAATTTCTGCTAATGGGAAAAATTTTCAGGCTCTTGAAAATACTTTTCAAAACTCAGAAACCTTCAAAAGAAAACCGCACTTGGACCTTCTCTTTGAGGCTGGTGTTTCATGAATCCCAAAGTACACTTTTTCCACGTATAATATTAATCTAGTGTAATCTCTTATCAAAAAAGAAATATACTTACCACAAAATAAATTAATACCCTGCAGCATTACAATTGTTATATTTTACATGGGACTGTGGGAGCAATCCATTTTTCAATATGAATGACAGAATAAAGTCCCAAATTTTTTTCTGGTGGATATGAAGTTAGCATACAGCCCTTGTGTATCGTTCCTTGGACTGCAGTTTGCCCACTCCATGGGCTTTTGTAGAAAGCTTTATTTATCAAGGGCTTAAAGCCACTGTGCTGTGGTGCCCAGTGTTTCGATCCTGTGCTCCTATTTGTATGGAGGGGTGAATGTTCTTCTTTTTTTTGTATTTTTTTATTCTTATGTAAAAACCTTATTCCAAAATACAAATCAGAGCTTTATGGCCTTTTGTGATGGGAGCCGAGAAAAGGCTTTCAGACCAGACCATTCGCAGCACTTTTCTGACAGGGCAGGGTGCTGCACCATGCTGCAGCTGAGCTTTCCCCTTGCTCATTAAGGCATAAATTAAAGAACCGTGAAGAAACACAGCCCGCTGCAGATGATGCCCTTCCCACACAGATTCTGCTCCTCCCAGTGCAGGATGCGAAGCATTTTCCTCCCCCAGCTGCCCTCCAGGCCCTTGATTACAAGTGCAGCTCTGGCAGAGAGGTCAGCATGGTGGCTGCTCATGGTAGCAGGTGTAACCTCCTTCGTTTTCTTGCCAGCATGGATTTTCAATTGAAGAAGAGCATCATTTTGTACAGGAAGTATTTTGGGAAAGCAAGTATATTGTGTAACTTTTAGTACTCTGACTTCTGGTGACACCCCTTGGACAGAAAAAAATATTAATTCATCACTATGACAAATCATAAAATCTGATCCATCCTCTGCTTAGCACTCTGATGGAAGATCTTTCTTCCTCCTGTCAGACTGCTTCAACATGTAACAAGCCATCTTAGTGTGCAGTCTTTTCATTGACAATGAATCCCCATTTTAAATCAAGGTCTGTATTCAAGCAAATGACAGTAGCCTGATCTGCTCAAGAAAGAACTGAGGCTCTTAGAACAACAACAAAAAGATGCTGAATAGCAGCATTTTAAGTGAGGCTGACAGGAGATATTCTTGTCAAAACTACAGCCAGTAGTAAATCCAGAAAACAAACTGTCAACCACACCTTTTTTTCTTCCTTGTGTAGAAATAGTGCGGAGATGTAATGAGACTGAATGGCATGTCATCACAGCATTGGTGGGACCTCTACAGTTTGTTCTGAAAACTGGGCATCAACTCAGCAGCAGCTCATCTTTCCACCAAAACACTGGTTTTAGCATCCTAGCAGTTTTGGTAGTGGCACAGGCTGGTGTGGAAGTAGGGGTTCAGCTCCCTTGCACTCTTTGATATTAGCGGCATATCCCGTATGTCATCTGAATGAAGGTCAAGGCTTAGATAAACCCCTAATGTTGAGAAAGCAGTGGCAGGCAAATTTATTCCCCTAAAAACTCTTATTCCTCAGTAAGATCAGGATGTGTAGTATGAAGTGTGTAATCTCATTTGTACAGACCTGTTCGTACTTTGAAATTTGCCAATTCTGAAAAAAAAGTATCTTTAAAGCATATTCTTTATTTCAATTTTCTATCCCTGAAATAGAGATATTCACAAATATATTTTCAAGTCTTGAATATCCATATCCTCAAGTAATTTTATTTGGAAAATTCTGGATGGAAATGCCAGCTACCAATGATGAAGGAAGATGTTTCTGAACAGAAGTCTTGAGAAGCTGAAGCTAGAGCATTGTTTTAAAATCCCTTCTGACTCTTATATTTTTATATGCTTCTATAGCACTTGTGCGCTATAGAGATTACAGCACTCCTTTGAAATTTACAATAGTTTGAGACCTTCCGAGCATGTCTCTTATTGATCAACACACTGAAGAATAGTCTGGGCACAATCGATGCTCTGGGGCCCTCTGGGAGGTCCCCTGTGTGCTAATTCAAAGCTTGAGGATAATTCAGGAACAATAGCATAAGCCTTTGTAGGCTCAGGATGTTTGCAGTGGAATTAATGCACTCCCTAGTTCAAACCAAAGCCAAATGCCAGCTCACTTCTCTGTTAAATAATTTTCTTTAACATGTCACTAGAAACCTGTAAAAATTACTGTGGTAATTGTTATCTAATTTCAAATTCAAAACAAACATTTATTTGTTAATAATATAGAAAAAGCCTGAACAGGGGAGCCCTTCAGTGTTTCAGCATTTCCTAAGTTTCATAAATGAATAGAATAAATATAGTCTGGTAATTTAATGACTACGTTACTGGTCTCAAGGCTATAATTTACTGAAATGCAATGAGATATATTTGAGTTATTTTTTAGGAGGTAGCATAGCATGGCAGATTTTGCTGCCTTTTTTTTTTTTTTTTTTTTTTGAGAGTAGATTCCTGACTGGTGGAATCTAATTTCTTGTATCACCAGACAGTTAGTTCAATAGAGATGGGTATTTAGCATATGGAAAAATCTATCACCCCCCCCCCCCAACAAAACAAAACAAAAAACGTACAGCAGTTATTGGAGATGATATAATTTCTGAAGTTAGAAGCACTTTATCAGAGCTTTCATGAAATATGTATTACATTTTGCAAATTAAGCTTTCCTCACAATCAAGCGTTTCCTTTTTTGCTCTACAGAAAAAAAAAAGCTATTGAACAAAAAAAATAAAATTAAGACCTTTTAATAACACTTGGTGATCTTTGGAGAAGTGTAAAACAGTTCCCTGCCAGTAGCCTGTTTTTGCCAGCAACTGCTCTGTGAAAAGACTATTTCTTTTTTTTTTTTTTTCATTTTCAAGATACATGATGAAAGTTGCAGGCTTGTAGATGCGGGAATAACTGGAAGCACATGTACTTTCAGTTACTCATTTAATCTATAATAAATCAGCATTTGGAAGCATTATGTAAACTTAAACTTACGTAGGATATGGCCCACAACATCCACACCTGACACAGTGCACTGAGCTGCCTGCAGGCATTCAATGAATTTTAATAGGGTTGTTCCAAAAAGTGCTTTTTGATGGTATGAAATATTTTTTTTTTGTTTTTTTTCCTTTTTTCAAACTCATTTCATTGTTTAAATTTTTATTTAGTTATAAAAGAGTATATTAGAGAAAAGAGAATAGTAATTCTACAGCTGATGAAGACAATGTTGCAAAAGGTTGCTGAGCCAAATGCTCATTTCTTACAGAAGATTGAAGAGTCTCTAGCTTCACAAAGTACTCTTCCTCACCATATAGGGGATCGTTTTCAAAGTGGCTGTCTTAGTCATGGGATTTTAGCATAAAACTATAAATGGTAAATAATAAGATACTGCATTTGCAATCATATTTTGCTGTTGACTAACGAACAGCAGTGTTACTTTGTATTTGATGTGAGATTTTTCTTAATAGTGTTTCAAAGTGAGGCTTTCTGACCTATGTGGGATAGTTAGTATATGGAGAATTGAAGCATTTTGTGTGCATAAATTTGAATATGCTTTTAAACACAATTTCTCCCAAGCATACTTGCCTTGTGAGACATAAATACACTTTCCATAATCATGTAAATGTGCGCGACAAGCAAGTAGTTTAAATGTCAAGATTTTAAATTCATAATGCTGATTTGTAATTAGCATAGGGTGTAGTTAGCATAAAGACTCTTGGTCTGTAAGATATTAAAGCAAAACATTTGTGTATTTTGTGATTAACCATGTTGTGAATTATCTTCAGTGTTAGAAAACATTCCAATTCCCTCTGAAAGCTCTTTGCTCCTTTTGAGCATCCATTAGGTGTCTTAGCAGCAGCAGGAGAAAGAGAAAAGAAAAGAGAAGAAAAGAGAAGAAAAAAGAAAAGAAAAGAGAAGAAAAAAGAAAAGAAAAGCAATTTACACTGTTAACATCTTACTTCTGTTTATAACCTGGGAACCTGTTAATGATTGTGTAAGTAGGACTCTTCTGTTGCAACTCCTAGGCTGAAAGGTCTGCACATCTCTTGCCATTTAAATAGCATGATTCAGAAGAAATGACTTCAGGTTCCCTTCTTTCAGAGCCATTAAACTGATTTTAATCAGCCCCTTGTTACATGTAAGATGAAAGCTGTTGAATAGGGTGCTGCCTCTTTCCTACTTGATACTGCATTTAGCAAGAAAAAATTTTGGTTTTAAATATAAGCTGAAAACACGAATTTGATTTTCCAAGTACTTGTTAAAGAATTAGTAAAGAATTAGTTTTATTAGAAAAACTAGGAATCTTGCACTGGTTAACAATATTTTGATAAAATCAAAAGGCTAAAAGTCAAACTGAGAAATGAAGAAGTGTTCTCAAGATAAGAACTTGCATCTTCCTGGGCTCGCCAAACCAAATTGAGTCCAGCAGGCAAATGGGAGGACACCTGGAATTGTGAAGTAGTTTCACGTGTGAATGTGAAGTTTTAGAGGGGATGCTAAAAGACATGGAAGTTGTATGAAGGGGAAGGGAATAATCAGGGAGTCTACATTCCCTGTAATGTAGCCAAGGAGAGGTGCTAGGTGGAGGAAGGGACACTGATGGTAATGTTTTGGCCATCTGTGGGCTGGGGTGGTATGGCTCCTCTCCAGCCTTCTCCTTTTCCTCTCCCAGTTCACGTGGTTGCACTGGGGAGGGGGCACCTTGTCCCCGTGTGACTTGGCTCTGCAGGGCTCAGCAGTGGGCATTTCAAACAGGAGCAGATGTTCAATGCTGAATATCCAAATGGGGTACTTCCCTACTTCCCAAGTATTTACTTGTGGCTTATGGTTTAGTTAGCTTTAGTGTCTGGCCTTCTCAGCGGTCAGCACTGAAAGATAAGAACACGTCCTGATGCAAAATTAGAACTAACCTAAATTTAATTGTTAAAAAAAAAAAAAGAGAGAGAAAGGATTCCAGAAGAAGTAAAATGTTATTTCTGCCTTTCTGAAATTGTTAGTTTTTGGTTTAGTTATATTCTGCACAGCAGTGGTTGTAGACAGTAGATTCTGAGCATGAAATTTATGAACAATTATTGTTCGGATAGTCAAACAAGTCTCCTTCCTTCAACAGATCAGACTCTTAAAGTCCTCTTCTTTCCACAAAAGCATATGTGGGGCCAAATGTCACCCTAGGGAATTTAAGCTGTATGGTTTAGCAGCAGGGAAGGTCTTGCTATAAATGAGTGCTGAGTTTGGCTGTTTTATAACTAACATATTTACTGGGAGGGGCTTGAATTAAGTCAGGTTCTCACTGATAACAGTGTGCATATAAAGAACTGAAAGTTAGAAATAGTGAATATAGAGCATGAGTTTGAAAGAAGTGGAGCCCACCACTTTTCCCAATATTTTTATATTAGTGTTTGAGCAGTGACTCTGCTTATAGTGGAGTCTCATCCACTTATGGCTGTGTTCTCAAACAGTTAAGAACACAATCCTCCTGTGCATTTGTTAGAGCTGATTTTCACTATCGTAGCTTTAGGCTGAATGTTTTTCTTTTTTCTTCTCTTGAAGTCTGCTAGCACTTCAAGCATGTATCTCAGGAGTGTGTATGAAGGACGACAGTCTGTACTTACCTGTTTGTAAATACTGAAGCTTCTTCTCATTCATTAGAGGAATTTCCTTGCTCTGCTCTGAAATGAAAATGTACTGGGTCACTCCAAAGACTTATCCTGTCTTACATGCTGTCAAGGTGGGGTATGCTTTGGGAAAAAAATTAAAACAAATGAACAAAAACCAACACCAAAATGTGACTGCATATTTACCACTTCCTCTGCTATATTCTCTACTATATCTTTCAAAACTTCCACTGTCTTGAATTGTGTATTTCTATGAAGTTTCAGTAAGAAAAAACCCTCTAAATGTTAGAAAACACATTACTGAGATTACATAATGATTCCTACCCAAGTTGGTATTGGGAAGATCGCTTTTGATAGAAGGTGACATGGTAAAGGCATAGCATTCTGGTCCTAAATGCATCTATTGCACGAGCATCTGAGTTTTTAGATAGATCCAGCTTCATAGATGATTTATAAAAGCTTTCCTCTTTTCAGACAATGCATTTGTTATGCATTATCTGACTGTATACTGAAGAAGTAAAGATAAATGAAAGTTTCATAGGCATTCATCAGTTATTTGATGAAAATAACTTGCAAAGTTTTTAACCAATTCTTGTATTTTATTTTATTTTTTGGTTGAACTCAGCATAAATGTGCCTATCTACTTAGTATGTGAAAATAGCTTACATTTTTGTGCTGTGTATCTTCATAGATTCATTCTTAATAGCACTAAAAACTTTGTAATTAGTATACTGTCAAAGAATATTTGCTTGGCACTTTATGAAGATGAATTAAGCCGTTTACCTTTATGCTTAGAGGCTAAGCAGACTGCTAAACAGAGTAAATTGATATTGAACAACATTGACTTCATTTATAGTTGATATTTCTTTCAACCTACCCAAACTGTAAAATCTTTATCAAAGAAAACAACTCCATGGTATCTTCCTGAAAACCTCTTAATCTTCCTGAGATTCTGGGAGAACTACAGTACACCAGTCTGTCAGCAACATGGCTTTCATCTTAATAACCTGCAGGTATGTTACATCTTATCCCTTAAAAGAAACAAAGCTTTCACAAGTCTGTCATTTACTTATGTAGCCCAGGCATCTGCTGTAAGCTGAATCCTTCCTGGTTCTCTGCATTTGTGACTTGTCATTTCAAATTGCTGACAACAAGAAAAGACAGATGTGTACAAAATGTACTGTGACCTACAAACCCTAAGGACTGATCATTCCAAAAGGTGATGTTCAAAACTAGTACCAGGTTAGGTCACACACCCTGTTTCCATTAGAAAAATAGGCAGTATAAGCTGAGGTAGCTTGTGAGACGTGAAGACCCGCTGGTTATTTGAGAATCCAGTCTGAAAAATGTTTCAAAAGAAACACAGGTTTGCGGGTACATCTGAATGTTAATTCTCATACAAAAGAGACTCTCCTTTTCAGAAAGTGCATCAATGGGATGGTCAAGTGGTACTTGCATATCAAATACTTCCAATTCACAAACCTTGTTTGCACGCATAGGTGCAAAGGTAGTGCTGGACTAAGGTCTTGGCTGTAATGAATGTGCTTAGTGCTGTCAGTTCTGGAAGAAGCCTGTTTATAATACATAGTACTCGGGATTGTATGTAAATAGTTGGTGAAATGTTACTTTTAGGATTACCTGCATGAGCCAGGTAACAACTGATTTTCTCAGTACTATGGACAAGCATAGTCAGTCAGTATGAAAATAAGCAGTATAT
Organism: Anser anser; assembly: GCF_964211835.1. Taxonomy (NCBI): domain Eukaryota; kingdom Metazoa; phylum Chordata; class Aves; order Anseriformes; family Anatidae; genus Anser; species Anser anser. The sequence goes on along the minus strand of NC_139729.1, from coordinate 9,327,167 downwards.
CCTTCACAGTCTTAGAAAATTCGAAGTGTCCTCCCCGTGGTTCATGTGGGTGACAAGAAATGCTGTATACTTTCTTTGTTTCTTAAATCTACATTTAAGTTTTGACAAAGGAGGGCTTAGGAAGGGACAGTGTTTCTTGCCTATCAGGAAAGATGTGCATGTAGGGAAAAATATTGTTTCATTTAAGTATGTAATAATAACAGGAAGCTTTCCAGTTTAGTATTTCTTTTTTCTCCAAATCTGTGTTCACTCTCTCAGCAGAACTACTACACTACCACTATGAATACATCTTTGAGATGCTCCCTTGTCACTCTTGGTGGCTCTTACCTACTGAGGAAGAAGATTGTTGTTTTGGAATAGTTTTTATTAACGTTTTCACAGTACAAACACATTTTATTACCAATTAATTTATAACACTTGTTTTTTGAAGAATGTTACAATTGCAGACAATTTCATATTTTACACTTCAGTAATTCAGTTCAATAAATCCAATTATATAACCACAGAAATACAAGATCATACCAGAGAAACAAAAAGCAAAGATTTGAAGACACTCTCTACTTTGACATTAATTTAAATGCTGTATCTGGCTATATACCCTGCATCTCTTTTGTGTAACAGAGTACTAGAGTGTTTAAATTGAAATCTAAATTTAGAATTGACTTCCTGGTTCTGTAAAGGATTAATTATGTTATTAGCTTTATACATTGAAGGCAGTGAGACTATTCACTTACACTGAAAAGGTGTACACTTTGACAGACTAGACTAGACACTTTTAAAAAGGAAGAATAGGTCAAATTGGCAAAGAAATTTATTTTCATTTTTGAAGAAGAATTTGGTTTCTGAATTCTTTAATTTTGAAGGTAGATTCTGATGTACTGAATAAAATGACTTTTGTAGCTGTTGCTAGAACATCTATTACGCAGTGTAACAGTACTGACTTCAGTTACTCAGATGACCGAAAGCAACATACTTGTTACACACCTACTGTTTCTAGATGTCCTTGTCCTTCCACAAAGAGTAAAAGAGAGGATTTCAAAGCCCTGCTAAGCTCAGCTGCAGAAGATCCCAGTCTGGAACTCCATGTCATTGTATCATTGAGGGCAGTGGATGCAAGTATGTAAATAAATATCTTCCTAGTCACTGGCAGCTGTTGATGTGATGCCCTGAGCAGTAAGAGACACAGAGTAATCTGAGTTTGGCCCTTTCATTCAGGTCATCTTGTGTTTGCCGTGGGCTAAGAGGATTAGTGACAGTGGCTCTGCTGGCTGCCATGGATGAGTTTATGCCCAGTAATGTGTTGCTCACCATGTGCACGTGGCTTGGCTTAATGATCAGTTATTGTAGTACCGAGAATGCTCAGAGGTTTAATTTTGCCCAGTGACTTCAGTGACTTTAATTTGCACATGTATGCTTTTGCTGGTCTTCCGAGAGTTGCTTTATGACATTTTTATTAATTAATATTAAATCATTTATAACTTGCATCTGTATCCTGGCTTACCAAGTATGAACACTGATGCTGAACACAGCAGCAAGTTCCAACCAAAGAATCGAGGTTAGGAAATGTAAAGCAGTCTCCTAGGTGTGACATCTGCCTTTCATGCAATGCTATCAGCTGCTCTTGTTTTACGTAGGTGTGCAGGAACAGTCACACATCCATGCCTATTCTAGTTCTTCAATTTTTCTAACTAAAGCAAAGATAAACATTATCAGAAAGCTCTGCCTGTTTATGAAGGTCTCACATCCACAGTTCTTCCCCAGACAGAGTGGATGTAAGGTCACAACATACCTTGACAGCTTTTACTGTATGATCACTTATTCTGAAGACTAAGTGACAGTTGTTCATAATTATTCTAATTTCTGGAACAACTTGAGACTGAGGCTTCTCTTCTAGTTAAAGCCTCAGCTCTGAATGTGGAGTCATATATAGGGTTATGTATTTAGAAGAGAAATCTGATGGCTACTTTGGAAAGTAACCTGATTATGGAAAAATTGTGAGAGATGAAACCAAACACTGGTGTAATTGAAGTCAGTGAAGAGCCATTAATAGAATGAGGGTTTCAATATGACTTTGGGAATGATGAGTTTCAAATGGGGAACATTGACAGATTATTCATATGACAAATATATCTGCCTTGGACTGTGAATTTAGGGGATTTAAATTGTGTTGAATGATAACAAAGATCCATGCCTCATTTTTGAGAACAGCACCTCAAAACTAACTTGTCAATTTTTCTGGGGGAAGAATGAAGATATAGAAAAGTTGAGATGTGAGCTGGAGAGCAAATTTTGTCTTTTTTAGTATTTTTAGGGTTGCAGGAGTTTCAGATGGGCTAAGGGAGAGATGATAAGCTATAGACAAACCTTTAAAGCAGGAAGAAAGGAAGGTGGTTAAGAAAGATTTGAGGAATGATAGAAAACTCAGTTTTTAAACTGTTTTAAGTTGACCTGGAATACAGGTCAACTACCTTGGCTTCCCTGAAATGACAAATCCTGCAACCTCCCAAGGATAATGTAGATAAAGCTGGAGGAACATTTTTTACTGTGAGTGTTTAGCATATCATGAGCATTTGCTTAAGACAAATGTAATAAATTCACCAGGTTTTTAGTCTCTGAAGGACCATTATTTTTATAATTACAGATTTTAAGTTAAGGATACTGAAGATCTTTCCAACATGGGTCACTAAGGGCATTCTCTTAGAAAAATATGCCGTTTTTTCTTTTTGTAGATGTCTAGGTTAAATATCATTCATTAATGCTAATAAACCAAGTCTCAGTCAGAAAAGTGGCAGAGGCCATAATTCTTTTCTTTCCCTAATTGAGTATAATTTGAAAGCAAGTAATTTTTATGTTCTTTCTTATATTTGGATGCCTCAAAGAAGCTTATTTTACTCAAAACTATGTAAATTGCAGCAACTACTGAGATTTTGGCTGGAGACTACTATTGTAGGTAATGCAAGAAAAGTTTTAAATGTTCTGTGCAAATACTGCCTGGATCAAGCTCTCAAAATTGTAGCTGTGAAGCGTGTTAACGGGGTTTGGCGCAAGTCTATCAAAACTGAGGTGGTTTTGGAAATATCCATAGCAAATTCAAAGAGGTGTAAATTGATGTATCTGTAGAAGGCAGGTGTACCCTATATTAAGTGAAACCTATTAAAGAAGAGATACTCTCCCCAAATTCTGAAGTTTGTTAGTTTGGGGTTATTCAGTGCTATCTCAGTAAGAGCGTGACACAATAAAGGTGGCATGATGCCCACGGCAATCAGGCCATTTAAGGGCTTTGCATACCTTCAGTTGACTTGTGGGCTTTTACTCCCACAATAAGAAATAAAACCAGGCTCTAAAGTGTGCTTCTTACATGGTGAGGTAAGAAGCACCAAGTCAGCTTACACTAGTTGTGTTGGAGCACTCCCTCCTCTCCTCCCGCTTAGTAATTATTTCAAGTATGTCAAGATGAGAAAAAAAAACTAAATATTTTATTTTTCGGTCTGTCTACATGGTATGGTTTTCTATAAATATTATTTTTCCTGTTAACTATCAGCAATTCTTGTTACAAATGGAAGGAAAAGAACAATGTGCTAAGGAAGCTGTGAAACCTCAAACATAGTGTAGGAAGTTCAGGAGGAAGTGTAGCAGCAGCTATTACTTTCTCATTCCTTTAAATAGATATTAACCTCTCTGTGACACTGAATAATTGTAAACTTTGGGTTAATTTAATTTTGCAGCTCAAATTTTATCAAAGTTGATATTAGGAAATTTGGTGTAATACCTACTTATAAAAAGAAACTAGGAACACTGCTCATTTGACCTTGGTTTTAATTAACCTAAATCTGTTTTTTCATACAAACCTCTCAGGCCAACACACAATATAAAGGACACTTCATAAGAGCCGCTAGCATTGTACTGCAAGTCAATGAAGATTTTGGAGCTGGTCAGATATTTTTACTTTAAGGCATATTGATCTGGTTTGTACCAATGTTAGCTGGTTTGTACCAGTGTTAGCTGATATAGTATGCTGAAGTCATAATATATGCATAAAAGCTAGTTAATGATGGAACTTGCAACGGCAAACGTTTTCTGTTTGCTATATTTTTGTAGGCTGCTAGCTGTACTAAAAGCATTTCAGAAGCCTATAATTAAATATGGAAAGGGAAATGACAATTTTTCTATACAAAGAAATCTGTTATTGAGGTATCTAAACTTCCCTATTCCTAGGAATATCCATATTCCATGAATACCTTCTTCCTACCTCATTCCTTCTGTTCATGGTACTTGAGATCCCTCAAGACATTGGAATGCTTCTTTTCATGATTACTGATTAGTGGTGATTACCCTGCACTATTAACTGTTCACAGAATCCTTTCTTTCTGTTATCTTTTTAAATTCTGTTTGATGTGAAAGGCTCTCCCATCTCATGACAACTTCCAATTCTGCACAACTCTTCTTTAAATTAAAGAAGTAATCATTGCAAATGCTGCATTTTTGTGCTTTTGAGCTAAGCCGTCTTTGCAAATCGCAGCCTAATTTTACTATTGGCACACTCTGAATCATTTGAATTATAAATGGTCAGAGTTTTGAAAGCATATATTTTGTTTCTTTGGGAGTGGAGGAAAAATTTTTTCCCCCTCACCCTTCTCTTCTGAAACCTGACCAAACTCATCTCTCTGAGCTGCTTTTTATAGGTCTGTTCCTCTACCTCCTGAACTTTTTGGCAGCCCAACACAGGACTAACTCCTTTAGAGTTAGTGTCTGAAATAGAAAACAAGCAATTTCAGGTTTCATAGGACATGACTATGACATCTTTCCCAGTTGAGCATGGGACTGAAACTCCTTGGTCTGCAATGCCACGTTCTCTGTGTGCTCAGTTCAGAGCATGCTGGCAGACACGAGAAGGGCGGTTGCAAAAAACAATGCAAAGGGCGATTTTATTGTGGACACACCAGCTACCAGCATTTCGTCTTGTCCTGAATTGCATGTGCTCCTCTGGGATGGCCATATATTGTAGCTTGTTGGAGGAGTGCTTTCATTTGTGTAAAATAAGCAGATGAGGGAAGTATAAAGGGGACATTTTGTTCTGTATAGTATTTAAAATCCTGATGCTATGAGGATACGTGCATTGTTTTAACTAGATAACAAACAACAACAACAAAAACAGGTGCTTAAAGCTCTGCATCATGTGTAATTTGTGTAATGGAACTATTTCAAGCACTATATAATAGATGTGGGGTTGATCTGGAGAAATCATCTTCCATTTGTTTGAACAATAATAACGAATTCTACATCAGCACACTTTGTATGGTTGGGTGAATAGACTAAGGAGCAATCAGTAGATAATGATTTTTTGTTTGTTTGTTTTAATTCTGTAATTTTAAAAAACACATTATAAACTTAGCCGGTATTATAACCAGTAAAGAATTACTATAGCATATAGTTTCATCTAATAAAAGCATTTTGCATACTCCTCTATGACTTCTGCATGTGAGTAAATTGCTCCATATAAAGGTTCCAGTTTCCTTTTTTAGCCTTTTAGTATAGGATAAACAGCCTCATGTACACGTAATGGTTTTCATCAGGATAATGCCACATGTATGCATATACAGATTGTGACAACTGTTTAGGAGGAGAAATCTGTTTGTTTTTCTGATACGACTACTATCTTTGGTGTCAGCTGTTTAGCTTGGAGGCATTTGGGAACCTGATCTGTAGGTGCAAATTGTGCACAGCTCTGTCTTCCCACTTGAGAGGGAAGTCTGTGCACTAAAGACTCTGAAAATAGACATCTTTGTCAGGTAGCAAAATGTCTCGTGATAGTTGTATGAAAAATGCACTTTTTACATTGCTTTTAAAAAATTTTGCATGAACTAGAAATGACTGATGAAAATAAAGTGAATACTTAGTATTTTGTTTGAGTAGAAAGGTAGGCTGTCAAGTGTCTCTAGTTCTTCTTCTGATCTATTTTTGGAATTTTTTATTAACAATGGTGATGGAATGTTAAGCAAGTACTAACATCAATTTTTAGGGCCATTTTTTATTTTACTCATTTAACGACTTTAGAAAAGCACAATTAGAGCAATCTCATGTACTAATGAAGTATTTCTGATATTGGCTAGTCAGTGTGGGAAGAGTGACTTAAAATTACACATTCTACTTCTCTTTAAGAGAAAGTACAGTTTTAGTATATTTTAAACAACATATGTAAATGTACCACACAACTTCATACTAACCTTGGGAGAGCTAGAATTAATTTAGAGAGACAAGTGTGCACACAAGGGATCAGGTTTTCAGGGGGATAAATGAACTTCCAGCATTCTTGCTCAAAGTGAAATATTAGAGAAGCGTTTGATTGCGAGGGCTGTGTTTCTCGGCGCTCTGAAACTTCATCCATTTCCACTGAGTGGAAACAGCTTTTTCTTTGAAAATTCTCCTTCTGAACATCCCATCCAAGATAGGTTGTGAGTGCTGTTATCACTTAATCACCAATATGTATGACTGTGGTCGTTTTGAAAAGTATTTGTCTTTTATCCACATGTTGCAGGAAAGAGTGTCACTGTGTTTATATGCTATGTTAAAGAAGTACAAAGGATGGTATTGGTAAGATGATTTAATACCTACAAAAAAACAGTAGTTGAGCCTGAGGTCTCCAGTAGGACCTCCTGCTGTCATCATGATGGTCTTTAAATTGCCAGTCACAAATGCATGAGAATGAGTCTCCTATGATACTTTGCAGAGCTAAGTGTAGAAAACAGCAGGAAGCTGATCTCAGGCGAGGGACAATTTCATATGCTTGTGTTTTTCTGTACAGTGTTTTTTCCTTTTCTTTTCTTTTTTTGGGGGGGGGGGAGGGGGAGAGGTGGGGAGTGGTGGACTTCCAGTTGAGCTTCAGAATTTGGCTCAGCTTGTTTGTATCCCATTTGGGACTGAACTTTGCTGTCTTAAGCTAGCGCTTTTGAAACTTCAATCCTTTGAAATCAGAATCATCTCTATTTTGTGGAATATCACTGTTCTGGGAAGTCATAGCTGCAAAAGGCGAGGGTGGCACTGTTGAAAGAGGACTGTGCTCAAAGAGCATGCAACATCAGGTGGAGCTGATGAGGGGGTATGGTGTGTACGTGGGGGATCCCCTGTCAGTTGCTGAAGGAGTCGGAGTCATAGTGGCTTTGTAGAAAGAGTTTCTGAGCAGACAGGCATTCCCAGACAACATCTTAGAAGAAGAACCTTACAGTCACTAAGTTTTCCCTAGATGGTTGCAGGGCTCTGCAAAGGCCAAGTCCTTCATGTGATAAGTAGTGGAATACATTCCACCCACCTGGCTGTACCGGGGAAAGGGGCTCCTAAAGTCACATGGCTGGGTAGGGATTTTCCTTTTCTTCTTCTTTTTTTTTTATTTTTTTTCCCTTTTCCTTCTTATCTTCTTTCCTTCAGTGACCTTCTAGAAAGCTAAAGGGAATTGAGAAGCGGTTGTTAGTGATTTTTATTTATATTTGTTTTCTCCGTCTCCTCCCATGTCACTTGAGGTTATTATTTTGTTTTTCCTAACTACATTTACTGTTCGGGGTTTACAGCTGGGGGTGAGGCTAATTGATATTTAGAGAAAATGAAGATAGTAGCCTTAATCTCTTCATACCTGGCTGGTGACGCCACGCTGTAGGATTCAATTGATTTTTCTTCCAGGGTAGAAGAGCTGGGGGTAGTACAGAAGAAAGAGGAGGACTGGCAAGTACAAATCCACTGTTCTGTTTGTCTTCCTTCTTTCAGAGAAAACAAGAATTTTCCCTCAAATTCTTTATTTTTTAATCCATCTTGGCATAGAATTGTACGTCTGTCCTTAATGAATTGTGTGTCTGAGTATAATATTGCAATATTATCCTGTAAACAGGTAATGCATTTTGGAAATTTTGCAGAGTTACCATCTGGACACTTGTCTGATGCGTGTTTTGTTGCTGATCTTTTGATTAATATGATGTTCCTGCACTGATTAGTGGAGCGACAGCTCATGCATCTTCTGTTCTGTGTAAATGCTGCTCCCCAGTCCCCGCCTGTAAACGGCAGGATGCGAGCTCTACAATTTATTGCTGAAGGTAGCCTGTGCTGAGTCTGGAGAAAACTGTAATGAAGTAGCCCAGCAAGTGCCACGTTATCTGTTGCAGGAGTGGTAAAGACTGTTGTCAGTTATCACCCGAACAGAAGTGATTAAAAATTGAAGTTCTTTTCTGGTTTCGTATCAGTCATGTTTTCAAGGAAATTGTGGTTTTGAACATTTGAACTTGGCAATTTGGACCATTTGATGTTGTTGTGTTTATTTGATTTTGTTGAAGAATTTGTGTAACTGCATGCCTACACTGAATAAACTGCAGAATAGAATACCTGCGTTGTTTGAAAGCAATGTTGCCATAGCATAAGAAGATTTAAATAAGTATGCATGATTTCAAGAGGTAGCGCTTTGCATGGAACAGCTCAGACTTCTGTACTGCAAGTATAAAAGTCGTGCAGCTGTGTAGGCATCCTAGTAACATACTGCAGTATAAAAACCTATCAATGTAGCTCTGTGTTGTTAGCTCTGTGCTGTTTGAACACAAAGTTCAAACAGAACTGGGAGAAATAACTTATTGTGAACACTATGAAATTTTGAAAATGGTTTGAATGCACTACTTTATATTAGTATTGCACAATCTGTTAAGAAATGACACACGGTGGTTCTAAATAGGGAACCCTGATGGTATAACTTCCTCCAGCAGTGTAGCTGTCACATCTGTGCTGATCTAAAAAGGCAGGAGGTGCTCCCTGGCTCATGGATACAGCACATAATTTACGTTTCCAGACAAAATCAGGCTCATAATACTAAAAGTGAAATAGAGATGGAGAGCATTGTATTTTTGCATAGCCAGAAAGTGGCTTATCTGATTTGAGACAATAGTTTTTTTTACCTCATTAAGTATTTAATGTCTAGTTAAACAAATTGTTAGTTTTCTTACTAAGAATCTTGTTTTGCAGGAGAAGGTATTTGTGAAGGAGAGTGAAAGATTTGTTCCTTTTGCCTGGTGAAAATGGGAATGTGTGTGGCAGCCATGAGTTTGCGGATCTGTGGGCTGTCATTCTGCACTGCAGTTGCAGAAATACCAGACTGAGATCTGTGTATTCTTCTGTGATTTTACATGTCCCACCCTGAAATAGAACATTTGTTAGAAAGATGACTTAATATAGCAAGTAATGGATGTGTTTCTTTATTTTTTTTCAGTTATTACTCATTTATGTATCTTTAAAAGTGACAGGATTGCCCTTGAGTTTTGGTTATCGGTCATTATGATTTGCAGTCCAGTATAGATTGGGTTGTGGCCAGATACAGGACAAAAAAGAGAGCCTGGGGTATTAATAAATCATTCAGTCCACTGTGGTTTTGTGCAGTAGTTTGTAACACCATACCACTAAAAGGCTAGTAGTATGACTTCCTATGAGCAAAAAGTTTTAAAGAATCTAGAATTCTTGCATTCTGGTCTTGAAAAATGTACATAATGAAGATTAAATGTCTGACAGTTCTTTTTAAAGGTCTAAAGTTTGGACAGTCTTTCAAAGGGGCTTCAGCACATACCACTTTGACATGTCAAAAGTGGTACTAAGTACCAAAAACTGGACGTTTTTTCTTCTCATCTTGACACAAGCTATATCTAAATTTTGTTGCTTGCTACTTCGTTTACTTTAAAGAAAGAAAAAGGATGCTAAAAAAATTTTTTTTTGAAAGTGGCAGTTCTTTAGAGGCATTTTTATTTTTGTGCTTGTATTCATGTTAGTGAAACTAAGGTGCTCAGCTGAGCACTTCCCCACTGACATTATTTTTGAAAAAACCTGCATTGTAAATTATATTTCTTGCATCTTTTCTACTTTTTCTAGCATAATTGCATAATTTATTTTACTTAAATATTTAACACAGAAACTGCTGTTACAGTGTACCCTACTGGGAAATGCTGTTTCATTCCTCGCAAAATTTTAGTCTCAAATTATCTTTCTCTGCAATAGACTGCACTCCGAGGATTAATTTTTTCTGACTACTGAACTCTCTGGAAAGCTGGAGAGTGTAATACTTTGTGTAGAGTCCTGACTGGGTAAATAAGGAAAATGAATCACAAGATAGCATGGTTAGATTATAAATATCACAGATAGAATGAAAATGGTTGCATCTGGTGCAGATGCTCAGTCCTCACTCTTTGAGTGTATTTAAGAACAAATTCAGGAGTTTAGACGTGTGCTGCCAGGGACTGGCACTGCCCGGAGCACAGAGCCAGCCTTGGGAAAGGTGCTGAGAACGCAGTGCAGGACTGCACAAGGCTAACGAGGCTCTGCCTCCTCCATTTGTTTTGATTACAAGTGATGATATTTACAAAATGCTTTCTGCTTTCCTATGGCTGGCAGGCTTATTTGTTTAGGCACAGCTCTGTGTTAATTAAACTATGCAGTTTTTCAAAACTCAAGGCTGTTTCTTTGCAGTGCATTCTGCTGAATTGTATTAGTAAACTAACTGGGGCATCTCACTGTGTCATTTGGGGTAGACATACCTTTGGGTAGGTATTGAAAAGGCTTCAGTCTTTCTCAGCTTAAGCTCATTCTTAGAGGTATACAGTGTAGGTATAAATGCCACCAAAGCAGAAACTCAGTATTTCAGGCTGGTGGTAGGGGTTGTTTCATGGTTGTCTGAAGGGGTGGGGAAGCATCTTCTGAGATATTTTTCCATTCTCTCCAAAATGCTATTCCTGATCTTATTATTCTGTAAATTGCATGGGAAATATGATTAGTTTTCGTTCAAATACAAAGAAGTAGGTCACGAGCAGACTGTGAAATGTGGATAAAATCCTTTAAATGAAATTGTTTTATTGAAAGAAATCATCTAAATGCCTCTAAGACAGACAGAGTGAATATGAAAGAGATGTTTATTGAAAAAAGTGTATTGATAGCAGCTTAGTATTGTGCTAATGAAAATGATTTCAAGCTGCTTTATATCGACCTCTAATAATACAGTATTATTTTTATTTACATAGCAAGGCTTGCATAAAACTTAGACCTGTATCCTGAAGTCTTTGAAATTGCATCTGCTTTAAAATTTGATAAACTTTATATGTTGTTTGGCATTCAATCATTTCCTTTCCAATTAACATATGCTTTGTTCTGCATCTTGTCCATAGAAAAGTTAAGGAGACAACAAACAGGATAAGCAAAGCTATCCGTTTACTATAGCTCAGAGTGTAATGTAAAACAGTCTTATCTTGATAAAGTCAGAGGTAAACACTTTATCCTTCTTGCGATCAGGTCTTTCAGAGTTTGTTCACTTGGTTGCTCAGTATGCAGTGAGGAGAGTTGGTATCCACTGCATGTTAGGCTGTTTAGTTAGCAGAAGAGGACATTGCTGCTGTTTGATAAATGAGAATCAAAATACATTTACATGAGGGATTGAAATGGTGGTTTTCAAAGTATGATAAAGGAAATAGCAATATATCATTCTGTACAGCTAGTCCTGAATGATAGATTTTGTATCCTGTTGAGGGTGGCTGCAGACTTCTTTGCAAAGTGCATACATGGAGCCTTGGCTTATCTATAACTTTTATGTAGGCTTAAAAATATGTACAAAGTAGGAAGAAAAAATTCAAAATTATGTTGGATCATAAGGTCATGCTGTCTCTGGAACAGAGGTAGTATCTCAAACCTTACTGTGCTAACATGCTGCTTGCCTAGACCTGTTTTTCCTCAAGAATCGCCTTGGACATGGAATTCTGGACTGAGAATCAGGAAGGCACAAACTTCACCCTCAGCCAAGCCTTTTCACCCTAGCTCAAATAGTTGTACTAAAATAAATTTGTCTCATGAGTCCTAATTCAAATGTCTCTGGATTCTGTAATTAATGAAGATTCTAAATTCTGTACATAGGACTCAGTTAAAATCTTCATATTAACGAGAGTGGAGTGAGCAAGGGTGAAGGCCTAGCCTGTAGTCCACTGAAGTCAGTGGGCAAGCTAATTTTGACTGCAGTAAGCTTTAAATCAGCCCCAAAAGAGGGAAAAATCATTTTTCTAGTATTTGTCAACATTAAGAGCAAGCTCTGTTTTCTACAAGAGCTAAGTTGAGCTGGCATTCCTTTGTAGGCACATGGAATGGGAAGAAATTTAGTGTCTGGGCTTTGTAATTCTTAGGCGGAATGTAAAGAAACAGGTATTATAACTCATATAAATCTGGTGATTTACCCAAGTAAAAACAAGAATTTGCAGAAAAGTCTGCAAAATTTGTCCACAATTTATCCCTGTCTCAGTGCTGCTTTGAATCTGTCCAATAACTTCAGTAGCAGCCCAGAATTTTCAACTGTTCCATTTGTCTTTTCTTACTTTTTTTTCTTACTAAGGTCTTGAACGGTGCGCTAGATGTGAAAGTGTTACGACAAAAGGATGGTGAATGAATTTGTGTCTACCATAGGATCTTTTTCCAGATTTAACTCTTCAGAGGACAGGAAAACAGCCTTTGAGTGGTTAAGCACTACAGCATTTCTAACAAATTATGCTTGTGGAATCTCCTGTCTTAAGAAAAATCACTAATACTGTATTCAGCTTACAGTATACCTAGATTTGTGGTCTCTAAACAGTTATGGGGTTTTCATTATGAATGTTATTACTGCTGTTCATTTCTAAATTCAGCACTATTGAAGGAACAAGCAATTACCTACCGCTCTGTATTCCCTGTTGAGCTCCCATAAGTGTATCTTGTAAAGTGGTTCACCTTAGTCTGTGTTCTGAATGCCTCTGATCTGTCATGCCTCTCACTGTCATCAGTGGTCTCTTTAAATATAAAATATACACATGCAGTATATGTGTGTATATAGACATAATTTAGAGTGATATATTTAATTGACTTGTGTAATTTTTTCTTCTCTGTGTGAGGGAATTTACTATTCATATACCTGAGATACCACTAGCTGGCATTAGGCCTAGTACAGACAAATGCTATGCAAGCTTTTCTGCACAGTTCCAGTGGTACCCTGTGATCTCCTCTTCCTAATTTCTCGCTCTACCTGTTCTTGAGCTAGCTTCTCCCATTTATAAGTAAGTGATTTCCACCAGGCATTAAAAGATATTTTGTATTTTGTTGTGGCATAGAGATAAAAAACTGGACAGAAGTGCGGCCATCAAGTTCTTCAGTTCTTTGGAGTCAGCAGAATGATTGCTCGAGCTCTTGGATCCCTGTGATTGATCTTGGCAGGCTAAAGTATTTCTGGCATTGGTTTGACTGTAGTCTAATATCTGGCTCTATAAAATCGTCTACATTAAAAATAGCTTTAAAATGCCAACAGAAATGTCATAATTGGAACCAATTCTCCCCATTAATACAGTGTATTTGGAATTGCTTTCTGTGTGAGTATTGTTCCACTGATAGCTCTTATAAATTTATTTTAATTGTTTATGCTCCAAGGTACAACTTTCTTCTCTACAACTTTCTGGCCATAAAGTTTAAGTACTTTACAAATGCTGAACTTACTTTTGCACCATCCCACTGATATTAAGAAGTGTAATTTTTTTATTTTTTTTTAATGTGCAGATGCAGATCTGAGGGGGTGATTAAGACAGGTCTGAAGGAGAAAAGAGTGGCAGAGAATGGTGTCAAAATGTATCTTGTACATTTGAACTGGCCCTTTTCTGAGGAAAAAGAGGGCTCTGAGCTGTGGGGGAGCATGAGAGACACTAGGAAATTGTTCAGAATTTGTTGACCTTTGCAAAGAAAATAAACTGAAATGTGCCATGTCCAGCTTCTCACTATCGAGTAGGAGAGAGCTCTCTGCTGTGGTGTGCAAACTCAGCACCTACGCTCCTTGTCTTATTCTTTGCCAACCCTTTTGTATAGCACAGGGAAGAGAGCAGGGCTCCTTTAGGGTTAGCTTGCTTCATAAAAAACTTCCTGGAGTTCCTACCCGTTGACGTATTTCCATATCTTGCAGATTGCTGCGACACATATTGGACAATGGAGGCTTACTTACAATTTATAGAGATACACAGTTTGGTCAGGTAATGCTGATGGCTCACAAATCTGATTGTTAGATGAGCTCTGAATTACGTGTTTTTGAACAGTTTTTTATGTCTTTCATGTCTTTTCAAAAGGCACAGTGTTTTATTTCAGTCAAATGTTTTTTTCTTTTTTTCCCATTACACTAGTGCAATACATTTTTGATCCAGAGACCATCCTGATACAGACAATGTGACTATTGCCTTATCAGAAAACTTATATTATTCTTCCCTACATCTGTATTTGATAAATATCTCCACTAATATTGATGAAACTCTCAGGAGAGGAAGAAAATTAAAAAAAAAAAAAAAAGAAAGGGGGCGGGGGGGAACAGCTCTATGCTAGATGCAAGTGTATTGCATCTCAAAGAGGAGAATGCTGCAGGAGATACAAGCACCAAGTGCCCTATTAGGAAAAGATAGAGATCTGTCTGCTGTAGCTGAGTGCACCATCACCTGCTAATACATCTGTATTATTCACCTGCTCTTACTGGAAATTGAACTTCTGATTCCGACTGGATGTGCTTTAAATGGTAATATTTTAATAGCCCTAGGTATTTTAAATACAAAATTGAGCTGCTGTGCTGAGCACAAAATTGTGCTGCCAAGTGTGGGATAGATTTTGTTCCTCTAGTTATACTAATTACGTACAACACTAGTTTGAAACTGGCTTCCATCATACAAGACTCAGATCAGCTTTTTTTTTTCTTCTCCTGCTTTACGTTATTGTTAATCAGTAAAAGTTTTAATCATCCCTTTCTGTCCTTATCTGCCCTGCAAGAGAACAGTTGTGAAAATGGATCTATTCTTCCAAACTGTTTTTTCATTCAAAGGGATGTAAAAGTGGACAGATGGCAAAACACTGGAGGAGAAAAAAAAAAAAAAAAAAAGATGGGAAGGGAAATGCTCTCTCTTCTAAATACCTCTGGAGCTCATTGGGTGGTGGTAGGCAGTATTTTATTCCCATCTCTTAACTTGAAAGAATCTGCCAGATTTTCATTTTGTTTGGGTCACATTCTCTGCCCAGTGCAAGATTTTGGAGCATTATCTTCTTTATCTCTTTCATCTCTTGGATTGCTTAGCAAGGCATTTTGATGAAAATGTGCCCTAGGTGTTCTTGGAGTTCAAGCTACAGCCATACGAATGAAAAATGACAGATGGGGCCATTTGAGTGAAATCCATCTGCTGTGACAAGATTCCTAAGGGCAGGCTTTGCAGACATGTTGGAAGCACCTAAGCAGTGCAGAATTCCAGCAGGTTTATGCTTGTACCATTTTCCTGTTAATTCATTTAAAATTTATAAAATTTCTAAAAGCAAATACCCTCAACTGAAGCTCTTGCAGCTCTGTGAGGGTGAGACATCCCCGCTATTTTGTTACTTGAGCTGCCCATAAACATTTCTTGATGACAATTTTCCTGGAAAAAAAATATTTTAAAATGTACTGTACTAAAACTAAGAACAAAACTTTTATAAAAATTTAGTAAAAAAAGAAAATTTTCTTTCAGAAGTAACTGAGATCGTGTAGGGTTGTTATACATTGATGTAGATGTGATTTTAGTACACGCTTCAGGGATCAGGAAAGATCATTTTTTCTGCTCTGTAATAGAGAGACAGAGGGGGAAAAAGGGCTTTGGCCAGGATGGGCTTGGCCACGTTATGAGAACTACCCATAGCTCCACACAGGATACATTACTGTAGTGAGGGTACACTACTGCAGTGTTACTAACTCATTGTAAATGCCCAGTTGGTGTATTTTTCTCACTCAGAGTTAAAGTACAATATTAATAACTTGGGGTCAGCAAGGAAGTGTTCATGAGTCTGATTAGCAAAGAATCTTGTGGTGTTTTGGTCCTGTAGCACTTAAGTTCTAGGATTAATTTGGAGTCTCCTAACAAATTGCCTAGCACAAAGCAATGTAGCATGATGGTGATTTCAGAGCTGTTCTGCTTTCTTCATGTGCTGTGGAGTAGTTGTCGTTGGTACGGTGCCAGGGTGGGGGGGTTTGCTACCAGCTGTTAGAGGCAACTGGGCAATATTTTTTGTCTTGAGCTCTAAGGATGGGTACGTGCAGTATCAACTTTGCAGAGCTGTCTGTTGAAGTGCATTGTGACATTGCCTGATCTCTGTCAATATTGAGGGTGTAATACTGCCTGACCTCTGGCAGTCTAGATTTCATGACTCAGTTGGCTTCATTCAATCTTAAACTACGTCCTGCTCATCAGGAGAGGGCTGAAACTTGCAATCAGCTAGAATATCAGCTCATGAAAAGACAATCTCTCATGATATCCTTGAATTCAGTGTCTGATCTGGGGGGCAAAAATATCAACAGCACTTCTCCAAAGGAAAAGTGTTGCAGTCATACAGATCAAAATTGCAAAGAACCTTTTTGTGCCAATACTTACGCATCTTCTTGCTATCAGGGGATGTTCTGCACTTGGCCAGCGTCCTCATTTAGGTGTTTCAGGGCACCTGATTTGGCACGGATCTCGACGTGGTTCTTTTTGAGGACAGATGTTAAGACGGTATTGGAAGAACAGCCGTTCCCTGGCACTTCAGTGGCAGAACCTTGTGTACCTTTATAATAGAGAAGACTTCGCACAGACTCATGAGAAGCACGTACTTGCTATTTATTTTCCTATCTCCCTTTCTTGTTTTTGTGTGAAGTAAAAATGGGGAGAAATCTTTGAAACTTGGTCAGTTTTTATATTGATAGGTCCTTTGTAATCCAAATTCAAGAGTCTCTGTCATCTGATCAATGACAGTTTATATCCATGGATGAAACTGGTGAAAGAGGAATGACTGGGCTGAGAACTGGTGAAAGAAAAATAGCAAGTTACTGTGGAAATAAAAATAAGAATTCATCTGGGACTCGTGCATGGTCCACAGCATAAATCTACCTGCTCCTACCTTACTGAAGGACAGTAATACAATTCTTACATAAGGAATCCTCCTCAAAGTATTTAGCAATAAAATTAAAATAAAGTGAGCTGGCTAAAGAGCTATAATTTTGCCTGCAGTTATTCATTACTCTGTGGTAAATCTTCATTTGAGTATATAAGAAATATTCTTCATTTTAGTGTATTAATTTAGGAAAATCATGGAGTTACTTAATATGCAGTTTTCACATACTGAAACGTTCTCTGCATTCCTCTTTGTACCTCCAACACTTAGCGAAGTGTGTTTCAGCATAATCATCCTCCCAGTGGATTCTAGCATGAAAACAAATCTCACTTTAATTTAAGAAACTTAAGTGTACAAGGCAGTGCAAGGAAATTAAATTACCTGTTTGCAAACACAGCCTCCTTTCTCAAGAAACATTTTTAATATCACTTTCAATTTTCATGCAACTCTTTCCATTGCCAGTTTTTAACTGCTGTGGTTGAGCCATTAATCAAGAGTGCAGGCAGGTGGGCAATAAATTAGACTTTGTCAGCAATAGAATTCAATGCTTTGAGATTTTTGGCTATTAAAATAGTGGGCCTAAGGAAAGGTGGGGATGTTTTTAAACTGGAGCCCACTCATCCATAATGTACAGTTACCTGAATGCAGTGGTTACTCTGGGGCAATGATTGTCTTCATTTATACTTTCAGTTGTGAGCCTGCAGAACCATGCTATTCATATATCTCTTGCATGCCAGAATCATTCAATATGTATCTTGAATTTGAATATTCAGTATATTGAATGTTTTGTTTTGCAGTTCACAAAACTAGTACTCAGATGATTGTGTGCTATGCTGGTGCTAGGCTTCTGGCACCCTATAAATTTCTAGCACCTTCTAGTACCTATGGAAGCATTGATCTATTAAAATTATGTACACATAAAAAGGGAGTCCTTTTCTATAGGAAAAAAAAAAAGATCCTTTTCTTAGCAGGAAGCAAAAATATTGTTTCATAATTGTAGGCTACAGTTTTTCAGCAAGGTGTGTTTTATCATAAACTGATTTATTGACTCTTAAAATTTACAGGGAAGTATTCCAGCCTCAATGAGCCTTTTGTCAAGAGCATTTTCTCAGGTCTCTGATGAAAGTGATAACTTGAAAGAGAGATTTTCATCAAACCCATAGCCCAGAGGTTAATATATTAGCCTTATATGTGGAGCCTTATATGATCTGGAGGCTCATCTGAATTGTTCATATCCCAAATATTTTTTCTGGAGATGCATTCACACCAAAACTGTCTTCCCAATATTACCCGCTCCTCTTGCCTGCTGTTTATATAAAAAACAAAATAACTTACATAATCTTGAGATATCTTAGTTTCGTCATGATACAAAATGGAAAATATTTATGAATGTTTTCCAAAGCCAAGAAACAATTTCTTTGCCATCTTTTTATGGCTCTTATTTCACATGCTGCTTGTGCACTGCCAGGGTTTCCATCCCGTAGCTGTGGAGGAGAATAAAGGCTTTTCTTCCCCTGGTCAGTGTGCTCAGGGTTTCTTGGATTGTCATTTTAGCGTGACAGGGAAGGGATTTGTCTGTCTGACGCTCCCACCTCTATGCAGGAAGCAGTAAAATGAGAAGACAAACTAGTCTTTATGGTAAGCACAGTAAGCAGTACCTCAAACATGAGAAGAGTAAATCTTTATCCCCTCCAATTAAGTGCTTGTCTGAATGACAGTTCCTTATGGATCTATCGTTAGGATGATGTATGACATCCGTTATTTTGAAGGACTGCTCTTAGATACAGATAATCTCAGTGCTGTGCATTTTCAGCTTTGGTGTGTAGGCATCAAGTCATATTGATACGAACACAATAATGTACTTGTATGCACTGTAAAGGTGCCTGAGATGTCAAAAGGAGCTCTCAACCAGTCCCAGCAAGAGAACATGTCATAGCTTATATATTAGAGAAAATTATTCACTAGAATAAAGAAGTGGGGATTTGAGAGGTAGGTCTTTCACCCAAGACTGATTAACTAGAGTTTTCATTAAATGTAGTTCTTGTAGATAGGTGTAAAAGGAATGTACAGGGAATATCTCTGGGAGGAACTAAGTTGCTTGTGGGAGACAGGTACTACAATAATTGTCTAGTTGTATCTCTACCTCTGGCTCTGTTGAATGAATAGACCACTGGCATTAAGCTGATCATAAAATTGTAGCCAGTTGTGTTTAGTATTATTTCAAAATAATGCATGGGTTTTATGTTAAAATTACTTGTTACAATAAAATCTTTTGATTTTCTGCCCTGGACCTTGTGTTAAGAAAAAAAAAAAAACGCACGACAACAACAAAAAAAACCATGTAAATATCTACATTATTTGTTTTTGAAGAAAGAAGGAAAGCAAGACGATGGATACACAGCAGCTCTCAGTAGCATGCTTAATAGGAATGAGAGAATATCTGCTGCTGTTTGGTCAATAGCCACGGTTTAAGGATGGTATATGAGAGATTTACCTGGGTGCTAAAGACCCTGTGGCATGAAGTCTTGACAGTGCAGTGTTGCAATCAGTTGGTCTCCTCAGACTGAATATAAATGGTACTTGAGGGCACAACATGTACACAAGAAATAATTCTGTCATGTTTTTATCAGTATAGCTTAAGAAGGCTCCCATCCTGGGCAGGTACTTCATGCCCCTGCATTTCATCACTTTGCTGTACCTCATTGTACAACCTCATTGGGTTGTTCTAACATTTGATAATGAACTGATTTTGATTTTTTTTTTTTCTGGCCATTGCTATTTAAAGTTATATCATTTTTTTTATTGAATTATCTGTATTTTACAAATACAACACAAAATTGTGTTCTCCATGTGGTTCTAAAATGCTGCAGGTGAAAATAACCCTTCTCCCCACCATGTTTTTTTTCCCCCAAGAAAGATTTCAGTGATCATGTTACAGTGTGACCTTGCAAATAGAGCATGATAAACAGTTCACTGTTGGGGTGAGCAGACAGTGAGTGTGATATGTACTTGGTTCTGTCACGGGGGGAAAAATAAGTGAATGTGGAGTACATTTAGTCAAAGCCAACATCACCCTGCTTGAGGAAATATAACAATGAAGTGCGACTGCATCTAATTGAATAATTGAATAGACAATTCAATCTATTACTAAAGGTGATTGCAATAATAATGTTTTCTCATTACTGAGGACAAAAGAGTTTCCTTTTTTAGAAGCAATCATTTTTGTAAACGTCCTCAGGTCATCCCATTACCAGGGTAGTTACGTAGAAGTAGGTTTTACCGTGGCTATGGTCATCTTTTATTTTGGTACATCACTAGGATCACATCTAGTATGACAAGATCTGAGCAGCTAGACTAATACATTCGAAAGAGAATTGAAGTAACCAGTGCATAGTCTGACATAACTCATTTTAAGTATTAATTTGTGGTAATTGTTTGTTCGTTTCTTTTATTTGCTGTTTGTCCAGCTGCAAGTGTGTATTGTGATCCACCACAACTTAGATTAAAAAAAAAAAAAAGTTATTATGTAATTTTGAATTTACAGGATACTGCCAGCAATTTGAAATACTGACTGGTACAGCCTTCATGTTTTGTATGTCCATCTCATCTCTATTTCAAAAGTTCCCTCAGTATGCTCCTTGTGTCTTTTTTTTTTTTTTTTTTACTTCAGTAAAAGAATAAAGAAAAAAAATTCTAGCAAAAAGGACAACCAGTATGAAGGATTGCAAATGACATTTCTGTATCTACCCTTGATGCAAGTAGAGCTGCCTCTGACAGGCTTATCTTATGCAGTTGGCAGACAGGCACTTTACATAGCAGATAGTCTGCAGAGATACTGATCCAGCAAATTCATCTGTCTTAATACGTGGAAAATCTACAGGAAGAAGAAACAGATGTATCCCCATAAGTCAACTAACTCATACAAAAGACTTTAGACTGGAACATAACGTACTGACTCTGTTCTATACTCTTTGGCCAACGCTGTTTAAACATGCATCTATTTTACTTAACGGCAACTAATGCATGTTGTATAGACCCTAGATAAGATTCAGTATTTTCCTTATTTGCCCCCCAAATACTACTGTTTTGTCAGTTTTATTAGGAATGTGTAGAAGATATGGGAATTGTTCTGTTGTCTCACTGTTCTTCAACTTAGCCTGGTGCTAATTTTCAAACTACCAATGTAATGCTAACTTTTAAAAATGTCAATATTTTGTATTATATTGTACATTTAAGATTGAATATTTTCTATTCATCAATAAGTTCAAAATGAGTGGGACAGTTGTATTAATTTCAGAAGAAGGTAAATGCTGTGGTCATCTTTTCCTCTAGCTGAGATGTTTCCTGTCTTATAAGGGGATGTCAGATCTTGTCAGTTCAACATTTCATTCTACTTCGATTACATTTTCTAAGGAAAGACTTACCTTAGAGGCTGATGAAACCTAACGCTGACACACCATTATTCTTGCCTCTTAACTTCGATTAAAAATTTCCTGCAAAGGCAAGTTATTACTTTTGTTTCTGTCATTCACACATTTCAGAGATGTTGTTATAATAAGGTTAACAGATAATAGTATTTGTTTTCTTATTTATTGCATAATTGTCAAGTTACCTTTGAAAGCAAAAGCTTCTACTGTGAATGTACTCATGACTGTCACCCTGAATGCGAAAAGAAAGGACTCATAGTCCCAGAAAGAATTGATTATGCATATAATTTCAATACATGGTGCTATTTAGAAACCTTTCCCTCCTTCCAGGAGGGAGTGTGGCTGGACTCCTCCAGGAGCAAACGGGCAAGTGTCTGTCTAGTTCCTCTATGTTACTTTGCTGCCATGGGCTGAAAATAACACCATCCTTATCAGGAAATGGCCTGAGGAGTCCAAAGACTCATCTTTGTCATAGAATCAAAGACTGTTTTGTGTTGGAAGGGACCTCAAAGATCATGTAATTCCAACCCTCTTGCCATAAGTAGGGACACCTCCCGTCAGCCCAGGCTGCCCAAAGCCCCATCGAGCCTATCTTTGAGCACTTCCACAGATGTGGCCTCCACAGCTTCTCTGGGCAACCAGGGCCTCACAACCCTCATAGTAAAGAATTTCTTCCTAGTGTCTAATCTAAATCTACCCTTTTTTAGTTTAAAGCCATTACCCCTTGTCCTATCACTGTTCTCCTTGACAAAGCGTCTCTCCCCAGATTTCCTGTAGGCCTCCTTTATGTATTGGAAGGCCACTGTGTGGTCTCCTCGGAGCCCTCTCTTCTCCAGGCTGAACAACTCCCTCAGCCTGTCTTCATAGGAGAGGTGCCCCAGCCCCCTGATCACCCTCTTGGCCTCCTCTGGACCCACTCCAACAGGTCCATGCCTTCCTTACACTGGGGGCCTCGGAGCTGAATGCAGCACTGCAGGTGGAGCCTCATAAGAGCAGAGTAGTTTGTCTGTGGTATGGAATAAGCAGGCAGGTTCTTTACCTACTGGCAAAGCAATGGTTACAAAATCATCCACAATCGTTTCTAGTATTGTCTGTTACATGTACATAGAGCATATATGTATATACGAGGGATTTGATCCCTCTCTTCATTTTCAACTCTAAGTACTTTTATGCCATGCTAATTACAATTCTGTGGTTAATTTGTGACAAATCTTTGCACTGTTCATTTTTGAGCTTGCAGCTGCTACACATTATTAATGTAAATGATACCATAACTGACATCTTAATAGATTTTTTCTTCACTAGTGACAGCTCTACCTCTTTTCCTATTGATAAAAATGAATACAAGTGGACAAATCTATTCTCTATCCTTTTTCATCTTAGTTTTTTTTTTTTTTAATGCCAATGTTATTGCAAATAGGAGAATTAGCTTTTCCAGCTGCTTAACATATAAAAGAAGTCAGTATGAAAAATATATTTCTATATGCAAAATATGTTTTCATAGATACAGAATAGTTTAGATCCTAGGAACCTGATTGGCATTATACTTCTAATTTTCAAAACATCATTTGATAACACCAGCTTGGAAATCAAGGAAATGGCACTACATAACACTTAGAGGAATAGAATTATGACTGTAACATTTCCTGGTACAAATTAAAGCTGTACAATATATTGTGTGTGAATAAAAGAATTTAAAAGGAGTATTTGGGGGTTAATTAGTGCACAATTGGAAGTGTTGCTCAGAATTCTGGTTTCATTATTATTAAAGGTGCAAAGAACAGTATTTGAAGCATAGGGCTTTGAGGAGATTTGCAAAATACTGAGGAGAATAGCAAGAACTGGAGCTACAAAGCTAGTTGAACTGCTTTCAAATGAAAGAACTTTGACAATATGTTGAGTTCAAATAGGGTGGCTATGCAGAGAAAGATTATTAAACATGATTTTATATCTACAATTTGTTCATTTTAAACTGTCAGAATAACAGTTATAAATTTAACAATAATAATATTGTTGAAGTTACTATTATTATTATACACTTATTTTCCTCCTCCCATTCTTTGTGGAAGCATGCACCTGGTGTGACTGCCAGGAGGACTGAGCAGGGGATAGACACTGGTTGGACACTTCAAGAAAAAGCTGAAAACCAGTATCACATTTTAGACTTTTTGGTGTGTTTTCTTACATGTTTTTCCTGAGCATAAAAGGAACACCTACATGGACACAATTTTATTGACATTTTTAAATACACACGTCGTGGTCCTAGTTTTACCAGGAACATTGCTAGCGTTTGAATTTTCATAATGAAGAATCCTCTATAACACCAGCCAATTCTGAAGCGGGGCATGACACCCAAATTTGCAGTCTGAGAGTATTTCAGTGCAGTGGGCTGTCTGTGTCACCAAGGGGACCCACCTTGCCCTCACAGCTGAACAGGAGGGCTGGTTTGGGTGCCAGAATTGCCACTGCTCGACTTCGTTCCCTCACAGGCAGGGGGCTTTTGCTTTTCCCTGAATCTGTTCCCATGAGGTGCCACGGCCTGTGATTAGCTGAGCCCTGCCCTCCTGTGGAACCTTCTGGAACTGGACAGAAGAAACGGACAGAACCTTCAGGAACTGTCCAGAACCTTCCAGAAGGGGCTGGAATTGGCTGGAACCAGCTTGGGGCAGCCCCGCCCTCTCCTCCCCGACACCTTTGCAGCCCGTGCTGTTGGCACCTTGCTTCACGCACCCAATACAAGTACCTATTGTTTTTAGGTTATTTTTAATTTTAAAAAAAATCAATATTTGGCTTCTTCAGTAGTAATAGTGGTTGGACCTGAAATTTACGTTTGAAAATAAAAGTCCAAATTGAGGGAGCGATGAGAAGGAAGGTACCTTTCTCTGGACCTGCTTTGCTCTGTTCAGACGGAGGCTCGTTGTGTTGCTCACCGGTGAGGTGCTGTCTGAGGGAATCTCCGCCTCGCGCCTTTGCAGGTGAAGTTTCCACGATTCCTAGTAGTATGTCTGCGGCGTCTTCCTAGGAAAGGATTTGCTACAGTTCAATTTAAGAAGGAAATAATGTAGTGGTGGGTTGTGGTGGATTAATTTTAATGACTTTCTTACATTCCAGAGCTGCAGTTTACTGTAGGTTTCTGTAGAGGTTAAACGCCAGCTTGAGACCTGAAAGTGGGGAGCATGGGGCTAGCAAAGAGGTGAGGAAGATCTGTAGCAGCTTTGTTTTTTAAGTAGGATTTCCAAAGGTTAGGATCTGATCACTTTTCATCCAAAATATTTGTATTGTGATGCTTAAATAGAAACAAGTCAATTTTTTTTCATATTGCTTGGGCCAGATGTAGTTATGGGCTTTGAGAATAGAGTATACAGAGAGCACCTGTAAGCCATTACAGAGCTTTAAAAGAGAACAAAACCTGCAAAGGGTTCCCTGTGCCAGATGTGATGGGCACCTGGGCATGCCATGAGGGCTGTGAGGCATCAGAATTTTTTTTTCCTTGCAGATGTTTTTTTTTTTTTGGTACAGATTTTTGCCCATTTCAAAACAGACGCGGTTCAAGTCTGAGGCTACATAAACAACCACACTCCTGTTACAGGATTAGGGAAGGTTTGCCAAATGTTAGGCTGTTGTCAAATCCACATTAGGTGATGCATTTGGTCTGTTCCATTGAGAGATGGCTTCTGCTGAGTCTAGAGCATCTCTCTCCTTGTTCTGCAGGTTTTCAAGTCCATAGCAGTACTGTTATCTGCCAAAATCGGGAGCACTAAAGCTGGGAGTAGTTTAGAAACTTCTGCCTTTCACTTGCAGTTACTGCCTCCGTGCTGAGACCTAAGTGACCACAGGAATATTCATGGTTTTGTTGCATGGTCAAACTGGCTGTGGTAAAGGTTTTACTTTGCACCGGAATGGGCTGGGACTGTTCACAAACTAAGTTACAGCTCAGATCCTTTCTGTTTGGATGCCATAAATTGCACAATGTAATCTGAGAACCGTAATCTGCTCTTAATTGTAGTCATATTTAGAAGCATACTTATTCATGAAAGCAGGATTGCATTATTCATTTCAGTATTTGCCATGAGAATGCTTGGTGTGTTAGCTTACTGCAAGCTTGTTATGACGTGCTTATATACCTGTGCTTTGGGAAGTGTTCAGAAAATGTCCACCAAGAAAACTGGAGGAAAGACCCTAAACATGGTTTCTTCTGTCTGTACATGGACACCAGCAGCAACTGCTGTTTCAGAAACAGATTATTACCAGAGGTACTTTCAAAGCATACAAATTTTACTCATAGCTGTTGGCTGTCCAATTTGTATTTTGAATGTAGCCCTGGGCATGCCACAGCCTGAACCATCTGTGTGTACACCATCCCTCATGAAGAAGCAAATTTGTATTGATGCATTGTGGTCATTATATAAAATTATGCCAAAACTGATTCAAAAAAAAAGCAATAATTGTAAATACGGATCTAAAAAATAATAGAGGAAAGTATGCTGTGATCAATATCAGAAACAGAGCAGAAATAAACACAAACAATGACAGATATAAAGGAAAAAAAAATTGCCTCCTTTACAATCAAAATGTTACATAGGGAAAGGTTTAAAAAAAAGGGGAGGGAGGATGAGGAGAAAAAATAAAACATCTAACAGCCACCTGAAGCTCACTAGATTTTTAACTTGTGTAATAGCTTTATGTAAATGCTGGTTAATGACAAATCCCAGCGTGGCAGTGCACCATACAATTAGCCCTGTGAGACTCACTGTAGTAGTAATTTTTTTCTGTGTGCTGGTCTCTCTGCTAGCAAAATGTTCTACTTTTTTGGTTAGTGCTAATGCTGAAGCTGTTGTAGGGGGGTAGTTTCAAATCACTGTGCTTCATAAATGTGCATGCTGATTAAAACTTTTATTTTTCATAATGATCTAGTAATGTAGTGATAACGCAAGTAATAGCCCATACCTAATGATTTTGTGTCCAAGGACTAGAAGAATTACCGTAATGTATTTAGTGCCAAATTCTGAGAAGGAATTGTAAAACTATTTCCTTGCGCATTCTTACTAGGCACGTGTATGCTGTTTCTCCAGCTGCTAAAGGGAAGGCCTGTAAAAAGAAAAATATAAAATGATACCTATTTTCTGTTTCTGCTGTCTTCTGAAGAGGAAGCAGTTGAACCACTGTTCCTGTTCATTCTGGAGAATATGTGTGGAACAAGATGGCAATCTGTTCTGAACGCATACAGCAGAAATAGGGTACTTGGGGTCAAGGTTTTTGTGGACTGCTTCCTATTACTGTTCCCACTGCAAACAGTGCAAGCTGACCATAGGATAAAACCAGAAGTTTTATTAGAAGCTGGAGGAACACAAATTTGAATGTGCAAATTAATTTAGACATTGTCTTGGGGTCTTAGTGGGATTAATTCATGAAAAATTTCAATCATATTGCTTAGCTGTGTAAAAACATGACCGAGGCTGGTGTACTGGCCTAGAACTAGAGGAATTGCTTTGAAATCTCTGATACTATTTCAGATTGTTCTAATTTAGTTGAAATGTAGAATTTGAGGCACTGCTTGTTGCACAGAAGCTTTCTGGATCTGCAGAATTCTCCAGGTACTTGTTAGGTTACTTCCTTCAGATGAAGTCAGACTCCTCAGACACACCATTGGAGTGTGTGTTGGGGGGAGACTTCAGATTTCTGTCAGTCACTTTCCCTGCATTTGAGGTGCGGTGTTGGTACAAAACAGTAGCTGCATAAGCACTACAGCCACAAGGAAGCCATAGTTCTGCCCCTCTCCCTGCAGCCACTCGCTCCTTATGTCAGGCAGCCTGTCTTCGTGTTAGCAAGGGAAAACGCACCTTGTTAAAGCCAACTCAGGAACAAAACTTAGTTTATCGCTGCAGAGGGGCCTTGCCAGCCTAGGGGAGAGGGTTTGAATGAATGTCACCAGGAGAGTGAAACACTTTCTTTGACAGTGGTTTGACTTACACTGGTTTCAAGTATCCATGAAATTGTGACTTGCATGGTGTTATTCTTCCTACTTTTGGTGCAAAACTCACAAGCTAGCTGAAAACTCCTTAGAAAAGGTTAAAAATAAGTACAACACAAAAGTTATTTGACATGGAAATTACTGAGCTTTTCTAGTTATGCATTTTTTAATAGTTCATGTTAACAGCATAATATTTTTATGTGAGAACATTTGCGCATTACTGAGTTATGCCATATCAGTTGGTGTTATATCAGTGTTTTTTGGATATTCAGAATTTGCATTTTATCAATCAATTTAAGATGAATTTGGTTTTATTCAAAAAATACCCAAATTTATCATCTGACTTCAATCTACATTAAAAATCAAAACTAAACAAAAAAAGAGAAAAAAAAATGACTATGAGACTAAAAATGACTAAATACAAATCTCTATAGAATATAACTGATTTTTTTAGAAGCCCCCATATATAAGTTTTGCAGATCAATTCATTTTTTTTTCTTTGTTAAATCCAGATGTTAGAATTGATTTGACATGCATGACATTCATTGTCTTCCTTTAAACCCATTTTTTTGACAATGTCCTTTGCTCATGGACATCAAAGATTAAAAACTGCCAGTGTGGAAAAAATGATGTGCTTTTCCCCCCAGTCCTCTGTCCTCAGATTTTGCTTGGTACTCATGGATCTCTCCACTGGAAAGGCATCACCTTTGCACAATGCCACGTGAATGATTATATGGTGATGAACCTCATAAGGTTATGCCAGAGGATAACTTTCCTCTGGCAGTGCTTCCCCTGCAAGTGTGCCAGGCATGATCTCAGCAGTTGAACTTGCACTTGCTCCTTAAGGATTTTGTGAAAGAATGGTGCTTCTGCTTATAAACTACCCCATTAGGGCTAAATGAGTGGCAGTGTAGGGTGGTTGTGGTCGAGGGGAGGAATGGGGAGAGTAGCTGAAATGCCCGCTTCCTAGGGAGATGTTGTTTGCCTTGATTCGCTGAACTGAAAGCTGAAGTAGTTCAGGAGCTGATCCATGAATGGAAACAAAGCCCTTGCCTTGGAGCAGCAAAGGCATCTGGCAGAAAAGCGGACAAATGGCAGGGCACAAGAACTTTCAGCCATTCAGTTGCAACCTAGCCCTGTAAGTATGGTAAACCTTTGAGCTTATAGTGCCTATGGATTTATCACTTTTAAATAAAGTAGCTTAAACTCTTCAGATTTTACTTACGACAGAAAAAACATGATCTGCACAGTCATCTTAGCATTTTCTTGTTTCTTCAGCTTTAGTTTTAGCAAAGAGCAGTAGAAGGCATGGAAGGCAGAATTATTGCTGGTGTGAGGGAGCAGAGAGCAGCTGAGCTACTTTGTTAACGTGTCTCTGATTTATGGTAGAATTTAACAAGCAAGGGCTGTACTTAGGAACTTCAGATTTTTTAATTATTTTTTTTTTGTACTCCTCCACAGTGATATAAACATAAGACCCATGTGTTTTTACCACTTTGTTATGCAAATGTACTCTCTAATATTAGTGGTAAGGCTGATGAAAATATGTGCAGCATTTGTTAGGGCAGCTTGCTTGTCATCATTTCCCTCTGTCATGTGCATCTTGTTAAAATGTATGAAGACGCTTTATACATTTGAATAATGTTGTTTGATGTGTATCTGTGAGAGGCATGGTGTCCCAAAGCCCTGTTCCTGCAGAGCTCCTTTAAGATCTCACATATGTGAGCCCTGCTGTTTGCCCTTCATGATCTGTGAGAGCTGTTTTCCAAGCCCTATCAAACCCAGAAGGGGCTAGGAGCAGTGAGCTACTGCTGCCGTTGGTAGATTCAATTTGGCATCTTTGATGTAAAGGCACTCCATTTTGCTTTGAAAAAGAAGATATTTTTGAAAGGTTGCCAAGCCCTGCTCTAGATTACGTGTTGCTTTTGGCAGTCGTTTTTTTCTCCTCTGCACTTGGAGACTAATGATATATGAGGCTACTCAAGTATAAGTGGTCCTCTTTTGCCTGTTCTGGTTGAAACATAGCTGGCCTTTCACCTTTGCCAGGCAGCTGTCTTCAGTTACTTTAAACATGAAGTGAATAGAGCTTGTAGATATTATTCCTGATACCAGTTCTGTAAATATATTACTTTATAGAGCCAAGTTAGTCTTTTTTCTTTTTTCCTCACTTAACCTAATCTCCTAGGGGAAAAACAGAGATAACGTTTTTCACTCTATTTGCTTTAGGAAACATGGACTACCTTTAATTGCATTCTTCTAAATCTTTGCTTTTCTACTTTTTTTTTTGTCTGTTCTATAGCAGTAAAGGTTGATGAGCAGTGTTGAAGATGTGCTGATGTAAACACAGACAATTGCTAGATCACTGCATCAGCCTTGTTCAATGCATGTTTATGTAATGATGTGGTGTGATTTCCACACTTATGTAGCTGCAGGCAGTTTCCTGGGTTCCCAAGCTTGATGCAAACATTCAATTAATTCTGCTGTTCTTGTTATACCTTCACAGATAATTTCAGTGCTTTGAAGTTTCACTGTCAAGTTACTGTGTGTGGATCTTAAATTAAGTTTTAAAGTCACCAAAAAAAAATATGGAGTTACATGGTTTTTAGCTACAACTCTGGACAACTACAAGGTTGTTTCTTATTGAGATAAAACTGGTAAATGTTGTACGCTTCACATGAGTGTATTCAGACCTTTCTGTCTTTGCATGGGGGACAGTACATCCAGGGAGAGGTAAACAAAATTAATACTTGTAATTTACTTCATTCCTTCTCTTCCTTTCAAACAATGGTCTCTCTGACTTGGGCAATACCCAACTATCAGTGTTGACTCTTAGAAAAAAGTGTCTTTCAATGCCTTACCGTTTATGATGTGGTATCATTTCTGCGTTTACGCTGACGGTTTCTGCTGCATTGCTGCTTATTTATTCCCTAGCGGTCTTGATTGCTGTTAGGAAAACATGACT
Source organism: Anser anser (assembly GCF_964211835.1). Lineage (NCBI taxonomy): Eukaryota > Metazoa > Chordata > Aves > Anseriformes > Anatidae > Anser > Anser anser. The sequence continues at coordinate 9,296,878 of NC_139729.1, read as the reverse complement.
GATCTGATGGGTGCCCACCATAGCCTGTTCTGCATAAATGAATAGAGAGGAGTTTATTGTCTTATAAGGCTAGTAAGCTAAAAGATTATCATTTCCCTTTTATTGGCACCCAGGATATAAGCTCATTTATTGATATGATTCATCTGTGCTTATCAGAAAGCTTCATTTTATCCTCCATTGCTTGGTACTGAAGTATATGTAGTGGTATGGCTTTTTATGTGTGCTTGCCTTTGAACTCACTTGTTCCAGGTATTTTATATTTAACATGTCATATTTCTTACTTTTTATTATAACATGTTGTGGAGCGATAACCTGTTCAGATGGATACTAAAATTAAAAACAAGATCAGACTTCTTTACTATTGGCAGCTCAAGGGCAGGGTGACATTTGTTTCTATTGTTGAACATGCAAGCAATGGAAAAAGAAATTCTGATTATCGGTGGTTATTTCTGAGGAAAGGATCTGCAGAAGAAGAGTATCCAGTAGCTCTTACTTGAAACCAGTAAGTAGAAACTGACTGTAGCTGTTGCTTTAGGAAGGCCAGGAAAAAAGTAACCATTTGTTACCTACCTTTTCAAGTAATCATTGGCTATCACCAGGGCAACCTTTTGAAATACCAAAAATAATGATTTCTGTGTTGTAAAATCTGTAAGATCTGAAATACTGGGAAAAATTGAAGTCAAAGTTTATTTCTTGAAAACATGTCTGGGTGCTTTTAACCTTTTCTTCAGTTTTCATAGGAATGATTTATATATTTATCTCTTTTTATGCCCAAACCTAGTTTTTCAACCAGGTTATAGGAAATGTCAGAAATGTGATTTTACTCAACTATTCTTTTGACAGCAGTCAGTAAAGTTAATGTGACAAGTTAAACTGGCTTCTCCTCTTTCTTTTTCTAAGTGGAAACTTAGTTGAAGTCTCTTTTCAAAACTCTATTGCCTGCTCAAATGCAGATATTATATGCATAATGAGGGGTAAAACTGACAGGATGTGTCTGTCACTGGAGTAATGAATATAAAATGATCGTTTGAACTGAATGAACTGTAAGATAGACAATCATTCACCATTCCATGCCTTTTGCAATAAAAAGTGTAAAATGAAATTTACAATAAAATGTGTTCCGTCTGCATCACTGTAGGACAAAGGTTGATACGTCATGAGTTGAAATCAGTCTTCCTTATTAACAAGTCATACGTGTGGTTGATAATTAAAGAAGAAGTGATGAAGCTTGAAAAAGTAGTGTTTTGTACTAAGATAGGAGACTTAAAAGTTATCTTAAAGTGTATATATATGTGCAGAAGATCTTGTTTCTTTTTTTTTTCCAGTATTTTGTCTTCTATTGCATAAGCAAGTTTTCTGTGCTGGCCAAAACCCTGGGTTATTAACTCATTTTACAGTAGGTAGCAGTAATTGAAATAATCCATGGCATTCTCGAGGAATACTAATAACTAATGAATTGAAGTTTATCTCTTTTTAAGATTAGGTAGACAGAAATGAATGCTGAATGAATTTGTAGTCATAAAGAGAATATCCTATGGAAGTCCTCATGTCAGACTGTTCTGAGCAATTTATTCTGGTGTTACCTACTAACCTATCTGGAGGGAAAAATACTGATTGCTTTCAGTCTTTCTGTATTTCTCAATATTAAATGTGTTTTCCCTGAGAAGCATGTTTTGGTTTTGGTGAAGAAATATAGCTGAGCTGTCAACTTCTAAATATTATGCAGATGAGAGGGCTAGGGTGACTGAGAGCTGGATGTCTCTCCGCCTAATCAGTGATTATTTTGTCAGCTTGGTGGGCCTCTGTTATGGATCTTGACCCAATATGATGTTTTAGATCAAAATTTTAGAACAGCAGTTTTCTAGCGTCATTTTTATTTCCTTTAATTTGCTTCAGTCCTGTCAGCAGACCTTCTAGTGGCTGGCCCATAACTCATGAGCCACATGTGACTTCCATGGAATGTGTATGACTCCTGCTCCCAGAGCGCATTTATCAAATGACGAACAACAGGGCTGTGCCAGACAAGGCAGAGGTGGCTGATTGTAATGCCTGTTTCTGGGAAGAAGCACCAAGTAGGAGTCACTGTGGCAGATGTCATTTGGTTGCCATGCAAGTGAGTGAAACCTCCCATCCCACAGCAGAGAAGAGGAACATGCTCGCATTGTCACCTCCCATAGGTGACCCTCTGTAGTTTGGACCGATGAGGTGGCTTTACTGTGTACGCTATACAGTCAGGAAGATTGGTCCATGAGGTTCCTTGTACAGTGTGCTTCAAGTCTGAAAGCACTTTGGCATTGTCTGTGTAGGACAGAAATAGAAATTAATGATATTTGAAAGAGGAAAAAAAAAAAAAAAGAAAATCTTTGTGTAATATTTTTTTTACATCTGAAAAGCTTTGCAAAGCCCAGAATACTGACTTCTGTTGTTTAATAACAGAGGAGAAAAGGAAATACATGCATTCAAGTGATGTAGAGGTTTCCTCCTGTATTTGGATATCTCCTTCCTCACTCATTTGTATTATGAGGCTGAAGCGAGAGAGGCAATTGTACAAGGGAGGAAAGCTGTCTTAATTCATTGTGGAAGTTGATAGATTGCAGTCATTCCTAAAAAGCCTGTTGGTGCTATGGTTGGAGACACATGGGGACAGAAATATGTTTCTTGGTGCAACCACATGGCCAGCTCTAATCAGAACAGGGCTCAGAGTTTGATAATTCTGATTCCTAATACAGGCAATTTTCTCCACTTTCTTCACTCTGAGCTCCAACTGCACTCAAAACTTATTTTTTAAATCCATAAATGCAGAAGTGAGGAGGAAGTATTTGCTAATGTATATGTTATATTTTAAAATGAGGCTGTTGGCAACCTAATTTCTATGTAAATATACTGATCTGTTTGAAATCACCTAGAAGTTAGGAGACATGCTGAGGAAGTTGAGGGAAAGAAGAGAAAGAAAAATGAGAGGCCATTTACAGGTTGAAATGTAAAAGAGAGAGGCAAGAGAGTTTTGAGGAAGGAATAAAACATTAAAGTAGGATAAGTGATAACTTTAGTTTTAAAACTGTAGGCAATGCACTGAGAAAGAAGATTGCCTTGAAGAAAAATGAAGGATGTATTGATAATGAGCAGGAGCATAAAAGACTGAATTACATCAAACATTGCAGTATAATGGCAGAGCTGCTTATAATCAGGAACAGTCTTAAAGCTTTAAATAAATATTTATTTCAGGCAGTTCCTAGGTCTAAACTATGCTGTTAAAAGAAAAATGAACTAGAAAAAAAAAATATGCATAGATAGAATATGGCTGAAAAATGCAGCATTGTTGAAAACCGGGATGTTTTTGTGCTCGATATACCAATTATACAGCCTGTATAATTATATGCATTCTTCCATCTTGGATAGCTGAAACACATAGATCTTGACTATTACAATTTTTGGAACACCCACATTCCTATTAATTTTGTTTGAGAGATGGATTTCTTGTTCTATTTTGGAGAGTGTAGAAGCCAAGGACCACAAACTAATAAATGGCACTGTATGAAAGTGAAAAGAAGTTGAACCTTGTCCCCACAAAATTTTATTCTTTAGGAGAAAGTAGACAATCTGTAACAAATCACAGTCATGAATACAACCTCACTGTACAAACCAGAAGATACTCCCTTGTTGTCTACTCCCTGTGCATTATTTACTGCATTTCTCCCTTCTCCTGTGAGACAGGCAGCATCATTGATTATTATTTGTATGGTGCATTCATGGTAGTAAAACTTACGTAATCAGTATATTTTAGACTATAGAATTATGTAATGTAAATATTTTAGTGCGCATTCTGGAGAAAGGTTTGAGGTGAGGACAGAAAATCAGATGATACATTATTTTTATACATTTAAATTTAAGAAACATCTTAACACAAAATATGGTAATACTTGCAAATGAACTTTATTCAGTTTTTCTCTGTTGAACTATTCTGCCTACCCTATTGATACTCTTACACTTAAACGTTTCATTCATAGTTTTCAGTACATAAATATTAGATAGGAAGTTCTAATGTGAAACTGTGATTTGTGTATAACAGATGTGTACAGTCTTACATGTGTTTACTATTGCAGTGTAAAAGTGATTCTGACGTAGTGTAATCCATTCATGGTTTAACCATAATCCTAAAACAGTACAAAGCAGCAAACAGAGCCACTGTAAAAGTTTCTTTCTTACGCTTCCAGCCTCTGATTCTGTGCATGGTTATATCTTTCCCTTAACCTTTCAGCTTCACAAGCCTTTGCTTGCATAAATGTAAATTGAATTTATCAGCATCTCCCAATTTCTTGCTCTCTTCCTATTTTTACCTGTTCTGTTGAGGTATTCGAGTTCCTTGGTTTTCATAACAAAGGCTTTTCTTTCAAAAATGCAATCACTACTTCAAAGCCAACAAGGCTAATTTGGGAAAGAGTGGTGGCCATAATAAGTAAAAAGCTAATGAGCCTGGGCCATCATCTCCCTGGATTAAATAAAGGACAGGTGCTTTGAAACAATACCTGTCCTTTACATATTCAGGTTCTCTCTACGGGAATAACCTTCAGACCCTGCTGCATGAAAATATGTAATTTTGAACAAATAATGGAAAGAAGAACATTAACACTCTCTTCTGTGTTTAAAAAGAGTAAAATGCTTTCTCCCTTAAAATCGAAAGCATTATGATTTAGCTCATTTTCCAAGGTCTCAAATGTATAGGTTTATGTGCTGGAGCATGACATTTCAGTGAGCTTAAATTATATAACACTCAAGAATCTGTGCTATCAAAATAGTGTGACACAAAATGAATGTATTTTGTAAAGGTTACAATTTCTTAATAGACTTATTTTTTGCTTATTTTAGCCTCATGAAAAATTGTTTTAATTTTGAATTTTTCAAAACACCATTTTGAACTTTGATGCAGTTCTGAAGTTCTCTCTGAAGATTATGCAGACATAACTGCATAAAGCCTAAATTACTTTAATCTCCATTTTTAAGACTTCCAACTTGAGTCACTATTTACTAAGAAAAACTGTTCCTGGCCTAAATGATAAGGTGCAGAAAAACTAGTATCTTTGAAAATTTGCTCAGGAAATGTTATAATGTCTGGTTAGAGTGTTCATTTTAGAGGTGTCATAATTGAGACCATAGGAAGAAAAGCCAACAATCAGAGTTCCCTGGTTTTAATATTACAGGCCTTGGAAGAGGCATTATATATGCAAATTTGTTCTTTAGTTAACCAGGGCACCCTGCAGATCTGTAACTCCTCAGTGAGGTCTATCTTTGGTGCTGTTGGGGGTTACGCTTGCTTTTCTTCATAGTTACTGATTTTTTTGTTGTTTCCTATGGCAACACACTGTCTAGATTAATCTGCCCCCCCCTCCAAAAAAACAAAACAAAACAAAAAAAAACCACAATACAACACAATGAAAATGAAACAAACCAATCAACCAAAACACCTGTTTACTAGTGATTCATGTTTCTTTGCATTGCTGGATTACTTGCATTGATGTCCAGGCCATGACACAACTGTGTGTGAGTCCTTGTTCAGGTGGTATCATCTGCGAAAAATCTTCAGTGGACATTTACTGTTTATTTCAGGAATGAGGACTAGTGTCAGGTGTACTCAAAATGTTTGCTGTAAACTCGTAACAGAAAAATAGATCCATGTCCTGAAGAGCTCGCAGTCCAAATGAAAGGTAAAACATGTAAGAGTAAGGCAAAGGTGGAGTCATTAAATACTAAAGAAAGTTAATAATAAAGAAGGGTTAAATAAAAATACTTAGTATATTGTGAATCTCAAGTTTTATATGTTTAAGTGAGAATCTGGCTGCTCAGAATAATGCTGAATGAAAGGTCAACACTGTTAAGCAAGATATATTAAATGTTTTTTTAATACAACTAAATACATAGAAAGACAGCTTAATTTGTTTATGACCTTTTCTGTCCTTGTAACACTAGAGAAAACATTTTTATGCTATTATATGCTTTCTCCAAGATTTTTAACTCCATGTACAAGGCTTTAATAGGATGTGTGCTATTGGAGTTGCCATGGCTCATTATGGGACAGGCTCGTGCGATTCTAGTCCTGCTCGTGCATACGTGGTACACAGGCAACTCCCTGGTCTGAACACTTAGACATACAGACAGTGATTCAGAATTCAGTTTCGCACACTGTAATCTATTTGTTATGACAAATATTAATAGATAAATGTGTAAGGACTGGACATCTAAATCAAGGAGGCAAAATTTCTCTTTTATTAATAAAAAAGAACTTGTAAGCTTAGCAGTAGTTTAAGGCACAGAGAGCGCAATGGTGTCGTCCATTACCTAAAAGACAATGGTAAGGCACAGTGTAAAATTTTATTTGTATATGCACATGTAAATTCCAAATGCGTTTTTCAGAAATAGTGATCACAGGTAAAAATGCTGCTTATAGTTTTATATATCAATATTGTGGGTAGAGTTTTATGAAATCTGTCGCTTAAAATATTTTTTTCCATGTAAAGTAGAGTTTGGGGTTGACCAAAGCATTTTATTAAGTTCCTATTAAATGCTTATATTGATGTGGTCAGTATTAAAAAGAATAGTCCTCCTGCATCCCAAAAAGCATGTGTGTTTAAGAATAAAGTATAATTAATAAAAAAAATATATATAGCATGTCAAAATAAATACACTACATTATTTTACTTTAGAAATAGTGTATAGACTACAGCCTGATATCATCATGCAGCTTTTGGACAAATAAGTTTGTAACATGAATGAGCTGCTAACAAAGGAATATTCTACCTCAGGTTTTTATGTAAGAACAATTTTTTCTAATGGGACTTATTACTGAAAGGCCTTCACTGGGGGGCCAGAAGATGTGCTAATCGCAGAATACTTTCTTGTGCAGTCTTTCGTGCAAATTAGGCTTTTGTTGTGCAGTACGATCAAACTAATGCCAACTTATCTTTGGGTCTCCAATGAGTAATGTAATGTTGCTGAGATGCACTGTTAATGTATTCTTTAGTTAAAATGTTCCACAAAGAGTTCTGGGGGAATCATGTCTCATAGATTACATAAATCCTGCTTTAACTGAATTTAGTGTCAAAACTCACATTGCCTTAATTGGGGTAGGAATTTCACATTATTATTTTATGTAGAAACATGTAGAACATTATAATTTAAATCTATCAAAAAGTAAATCATGAATATAACTACTGGGGTTTGAGTAATTCAGGCAGTGGCATCACACAGAGAACTAGGCGTGTTGTGAGACAGAAGAATTTTTTTCTTTACAATTTGTCAATGGCAAAACATATAGAAACTGTACCTATGTTGAGTCTCTTTTGTTTGTAAGGGAACCATAGTATTCTGTTTTTCTGTTGAAATAACCAGTCAATGTTTCGTTCTCTAATGCTGAGGAAGATTTAACCCTGTGAATCACAAACATTTACTTCTCCTACTTCCCAGTGATTTTCAGTATCTAACTTAGTTTCTTTTCCTTCAGAGCACATTAATCCATCTCCCTGCCTTCTCTGCCTTCTAGAGGAAGACTTAAATTAAATTTTTACCAGATTACTAATCCCCATTTGTTCACTGACCTAATCCCACAAATCTGCATATTTTCTAAACTATTTGTCCTCATCTGCTACTGTGTGAGATTTTTGATTTTGTTTCCAGCTCATTCTGGAATAGGCAATGCAGGAAATCCAGGTCTGCATCTCTAGTCCTATCCTGGAGGAATTAAGGTTTGCCACAATATGAATTCACATGTGCACAATCCAGTCTGATATATGAACTATGTGAAACAGAAATAGTGACCTAAAGCTCTGGCCCTTACTGACCCCACAAGTCTTCCTGAGGTGTTTACACAGCAAAGTGTCACCCTACAGGAGGAGTGGACTGCAAAACTGATGGCATTTGGACTTGGGAAGGAGGGTTTTTGGGTATAATGATTGCTCATTGCAGATGCCAGTATGTCATCTGCATCACTAGGATTTTTGTTATTCAATATTCTCTTAATAGGGCATTAGAAGCACTCTATTTTGCTGTACAAGATAAGGACTTGTAGTGCAGATTGCATAAGGCATGAAGTTCAATGAAGTTTATATTCTACAGAGATTAATGGGATTTTAAGCATACATTTAAAAGGCTTTGGAAGTTTCCTCAACTTTGGCTGATTTTAGAGGAAGGCCTTTGTCACATAGGATTCCAGTGGGCTGAGGTAAAACTCAATGAAGATAGCAGATGAAAGAATTAAAAAAAAACTGATCTGAGTGATAAAGTGTAAGTTTTCTGCTGATTTTAATGTAATCAATAAACTCTAAGCTAGAGACAGAGATGAGAGAACACATTGGTACATTTAAATGTATGGAAAATTAATCTTCTATTTTGGAAAAACAAAAACATTTGCATTCATAAAACAGTTTTTAAAGCGCATAATTTGCTTCCTCAAGCTTTAGCCTCCTGAAGTTTGGAAATCAGCATTTAATTCAGCTAGACAATATTGACTCTACATTAGTGTCAGTAGTTGTAGCTACTAGTCTTCACTTTTCTTCCTGTCATAGTTCTTTTTTAAGGTGTTATTTTTGGATCAGTGATGTTTTCTGAGTATTGTAAGTTAGGAATCATCTAAGATTTGGAAACACCATTGTACTGCATTCCTTGTACTCTCGCTGTCTTCCACCTCCCACCCCAGAAGTGCCTATCTTGGGTTATAGATCTTGTCACTCCTTGTAAGATACACATTTTGCCCATATTATGGTTCAGTTAATAATACTTCTGCACTGACAAATTGCAGCTCTGTTCACAGGCATTGTGACTTGGAAGATTTAATTATTAGAGAGTACGATTGCCTTTAGAAATCCCTGCACATGTCTTGCTGTATGGTAAACCAGGTAGTTGTCTTTTAGCTCTGTAGGTGCTCAAGGGTGGAGTTTGTGTACCTGGAGTCATGCCCATAGGAAAGGTCTTTAGGCAGGTTGCAAAAGAGCTTGAGGAAGGCATTTGTTATTTGTTTTTCCTACTGCTGATGTATCGATGTTTTATCTGTGATTTTGTTCTCTTGGTTTCTGCTGCAGAGCTTCGTGGGCACCATTTGGTGCAGGTGTTAAGTACTCAGATGGAATCGCAGTTTTTGAGTGAGTTTGGCACATGGTGCTGGCTGTTTTTTTTACCAGATGTCAGGTGGCAAGTAGCAGGGTGGGTTTTTGAGTGGGCTACCTGGAGGGGCCAACACCCAGGCCACTTCACAGAGCACGGCAAAAGGGCACCAAGGTAGAATGAGGGGATTTGGCATATTTTTTTCAGATTTTTTGTGTCTTCCCGTTGTTCTCTGTGTTCCTCTTACTCCGTTTTGGCTTTTGTCCTTGAGTTGGCTTTCAAGACCACGTTTCTGGGGGCATGGAAGTTCCTGCAGACTCAGGAGTTTGTTTTTCTTTTGCCTTTCTTTGCTTTGCTCTTTTTCAAGCCACTTGCATTTGCAGATGCAGCACAGAGTGGCAGTTTTCTACCAAGATGGGTTTAATTAAATCTAAAAGCTTGTAATCACAAGCTTTGGTGGGACAGACAATGAAAATGCAGTGCAAATGATGCATACAAATTTTAATGAATTGACCTCTAACTGTAATTAAGCAAAAAGATAATTGCATTATCCTAGATGCTACAAATTATTTACATTACAATTTTATATGGATGACTAACAAAGTATAGGAAGGGGAAGCAAGATTAAAAAAACAAAACACAGCTTTGGTATATTTCATCTGTATGCCTTAAATATCTGTTTCAATACATGAAAGCATGGTACTGATTTCACCTTTTACCCAGGTAGACAAATTCAAGGAAAAGATATCTGTCTGATCAATCGAGAGAAATTCTTAAATGTACCGCATATATCAGTCAAATACTTTCATTTTGTTTGCAGATCTTTTGTTTTAAAACAACAAATAAATGAATAAAAGACAAACATTTTTTTCATTTTAGAGTTATTTTAAGGGTGTGCTGCAACTTAATAGAGCTTAAGAGGAAAAGTAATTTTCTTTTTAGCTCTTATCTGCTGAATTTTCCGCTTGTTTGCTCTTGAGTTGTGCTTGCTATATAGTACACTGCTCTCACAGTTTTTTAATTTTCGCATATGAACCTGTATATAAATTTCTGTAATCATTTTTAGCAAATGCAAATCCAAAAATTCAGTTTCCCTGTCACATTCTTTTATATATACCTGATAACTGTATGCACTATTGAGAAATGTTGACGTATTTTATTCTGGTAACAATTGCTACCACTTCCATTTTTAAGATAAAATGCAAAATTCCCTTTAGTTTATAAAGTTTATAAACATTGCAAAAATGCTGATGTTAATCTTTGTCTCTAATAAACACCGTGTATAATAGGGATTATAAAATCTCTTACATGATATGAATTTCATTTTTCTTTTATATTTCTTTTCTATTTAAACATGCCATTTCATGTATTATAAAGTAGACAGCATGATAAAACGTTTTTGCTCTGTTTAAGTAAATGCAGTCTGGCATTGCTGTAACTTTAACCTAAAATTTTGGCTATATTACATTAACTGAGAAAAGAATGGACTTTTAACATAGATTGGGGGACATTTTAAACTAAACATGGATCAAAAGGAAAGGCATAACTCTGTGTGTGTGTGTATATATATACACATATAAAAACATATTCAGATATGACTTTGTGTGTCTGTAATAAAGGTAAAGTTCTTAAAAGATCCGCTTGTCTCATGGGCTTTCTGTAATTTTCTGCCTATTTTATATATGTCATCTAAAACAAATTCTTCCCCTAAACATAAATACAGCCTGGTTATGAATGCCTGTCTATCTCAAATTTCTTAAACTCTTTTTCCTACAACACTAAAAATAATTATTTGAAGGTCAGAGCTAGAAAATTGGAGGGTAAAAGGAAATTCTGCTTATGTTTACAGGAAGTCCTGTTTTGAACAGATCCTGCTCTAAGGAAGAATTATTAAGTGATTGAGTTGCATGTGCTGTTTTTATTTCAGTACGCTAACATTATGAAAGTAGAGAAAGAGGAGAAATTTCATGTTTATAAAGCAGGCATTGCTAGAAAAATATCTAAATTGTATTTAAATGCGTTTAATTCTAAAGTATCTTGAAATCTGACTAAGTAGCTAGAACAGGACAGGACAAAACACTTTTGAAAAATCCAGTTACCACAGGATACACGAAGCTTGTGTAGTCATAACTATTCATTTGGAGATGTTTGTAACAAGAGCTTGTAAATAATTATAACTTTCATTGTATTTTCCTTTTATTTTATTGTTCCTTTTTTTCCTGCTGTACTGCTCCCCAAGGTGTAGGACTAAATTGTAGCAATTGTTGCTAATGTACTTTCTCCTCTTCCTACCCCAATGTAATCTAAGGAATTATGTTGCTGTCATTCACTTGACGGTTGTTATTGCTCATGGGATACTAATGGAAAAAAGACTTGCAGAATTTCAGTCGCTGAATACTGTGACTCTTCCTTAAGCAAAAGTGTCATTGAAATTATTCTGCAGAATACATTGTAGGAGCAAGGAGTTTGTTGTTGTTGTTTTGTAAGATCTCAGGCAATTAACAGAACCAGCAGGAAAGAAAATCTGGATTTGGTTCTTTTAGTTGCGTAAGGGCTTTGCTTTTCATGTAAACTCCTATTTACTCATTCATTTATTGTTAAATTGTATCTGTATTCAATCAAGAGATGGATTGTTATTTTGTACTGCATATATCAATCAAACTCTTTCAGTCATATCAGAATACAAGTGGAGCATATTTGTGTATGAATGTTTCTGTTAAGAAATTCACATATAACAGGTACAGAATACTTCAACTGCCCTGCAAACTGGAATCCCGCATCCCATACAAAGCTCTTAAATTGCGTCCATCACTTCCCATATTTCAACATCAAGACTTTTGACCTTCATCCCATTACATAAGCTTGCCAATCTCTCTTTTGGCTGGATAGTCATTACAAAAATGAAGAGATTTGAGTTCCCTGTTTTCCATTTCGCCTTTCAGTGACACATCCCCAGTTTAATCTTCCCATTGCTTATTTTTTGCAAAAATGGGCAGAAACACTGGGAAGATGAGTATACCTTCCTTTGAAACAATATATACTCTAACATATAAATTAACTGAAAGTTCTCATTTTAGTTGTTGTAATGTAGAATAATTCATCTTTAAAAGAACTCAAATCATTCTCCCCAGCTCCACAGTTTCCTAATGATTAGAGCAAAGGAACAAGAAAGAAAAAGAATTGCATTCAATTTGCCATAAATAGTGTGGTTTTTTTTTTTTTTTTGTTTGTTTGTTTGTTTTAATTGTCCAATTCTTCACCTGTCTTTGGTGTCTGCAGCTATTTTCTTATACTTTGAAGAAGCTGTTTGGGACAAACATTCTTGTTTCTTGCTCATTCTTGTCTGAGGGTTTCTGCAGAAGGCAAAGGTTATGGTGGGGGTTGTATGTGTGGGGGGAGATTGTGTGTTTTTGTTTTTTAAATGGCATTATTGTAAACAATCCCACTTGGTCCTATTTGATTTTGTTTTAAGTGTCAACGCTCCATCTTTTGTTGAGGTGATTTCTGTTACTTCACCAGATATTTTCATCAGCATCTGTTACACACACCTAAAAAATATGTACAAAAATTATCTTGTATCCGGACTCGGTGGAAATGTGTTTGACAGTGCAGCGTTCCCTGATATCTGCCGTAGAACTTTCTTTAAATTGCAATTTGTTTAGGCGAGCACCATTGTATTACTTCTGTAGGAGCTCCAAAAACATAGAATTCGGATTATAGCTGTGGAAACAAAATGCTATTTATAAGCATGGTGAAGCTATGCCTGTTAGAAAATAAAAAGGAAAAGCAAATTGAATTATCATTTTTTTTACTCTACAATAAGTAGTAGATGGTGAGAGGGAGGCATGAAAGGGTTCAGGAATAAGACAATCTGATGATGCATAGTGTATCCCCTACTTGAAAGGTGTTTTTTGTGTGATCCTGTTATGTACTTCAAAACTAGATATCCTAACATTCAACAGCAATGTTTGAGGGACAGGTTTTTCAGTAAAAATTCAGATCCCATTTACGTATCACTAGAGCTGGTTGAAGGGAAAAGAAGTGGTTACTTTGATTAGTGATTAAAATTAATATATTTTTTTTCATCTACAAGGTGCAGGTCATTTTAGATATTTTTCCACAAACATTAAATGAGAAGTTGACTGGGAGTCCAATATTCTCACCTCCCTTCTGCTTACCTCTAAATCTTGACAAAGTTGTGTTTCTTTGGACATCCTTTCTCTTGCATCAGTTTTGCAGCTGAAAACAATTATGTCAAAAGTGTCTGACCCTAATTATGTCTGACACTTGGGAACACATTAAAAATATTTTGAAAATTGGCTTTTTATTTTTGGTGTCTTAATTGGAGGGACGTCTGTAAGTGTTGTTTTCTTGTCAGTGAATTGTGGTACAGTATACAAATAATTTTGTTTTCATATTTGAACATTTTTAAAATCTTGGGATCTAGTTAGCAGATTTAGAGTGCTATTGGATATATATTAAATGATTTCTCTTTTTAAAAAAATAGTAAACTAATTGTATGGAAACATTAATCAAATTAATTAGGCATACTATTTTTTCTTCTCTAGTGAACAAACATAAACCCTGGATTGAGACATCATACCATGGAATCATAACCGAAAATAATGACACTGTAATTTTGGATCCTCCTCTTGTTGCTTTGGATAAAGATGCACCTGTTCCCTTTGCAGGTAGGAATATGCATTAGCAGTAGCATTTAAGCTTATGGACTGCATTATAAAGTTATTAGCATTAAGGAATTAATCTGTGGTGCAGGAAGAATGTAATCTGAAGGATGTGTTTAGAGGCTGTATTTGAGTACTCAGGACTTGACCATAGACCCTGCAATGAGATGTCTTTTACAATGAACGTGACTGCTCATTTGTTGTGAAGCAGAAGTGATTATAAACAGTGTAAAACAGCAGGCATGCACTATCAACGTTTTTTAATGAAAAACACAGGTATCATATAATTAAATTTGAATTCACTTTTATAGAAACTAATCATTACAATTGCCTAAAGTAATAATATGTAGTTAATTCTGTTTAGAAGTAACAGCATTTGTTCTTCTCTTCCTGTTCCACTCCATGACCTAAACCTGGCTATAGCCAAATTATGTGACAAGTATTTAAAGGTGCTGAAATCTTATGTTAACTGCATTAGTACTTTATAACTGTTAAGACTTGGGCAGAAAATTTAATGGAGATTTTGAAGATTTTTATGAAGATTACTGTATGCTAGATGTATGTCTTACAGACGTTTTACGTTTATTAAGCCTATTTTCTTGATACTTATTCTGTCATACTATATACTTAAGCAGCAAAGAGCACTTTTGCACATCAAACAAATTTTCTCTTAAATTCACTGTTTCATTAAGAATATTTGTTTTAAGGAGATGGGAAAATGTTAATGCTTGACAGCTGTACTGAGATCCTAAAATGATGCTTTTTAAAAAAAAAAAATATATTGTTTAAGAATGTTCATCTTGTATAAGGAAAGGAACTGAGGAAGATGAATATCCTTAGAATGCTCTTGTGGAATACGGTTATAATCAGTAAGCAGTAAGTCACAGTACTTGGTCCAAAAAGCATTTTACAGCAGCATCTCAGAATTGTTAATTAGCTATTTTCCCCCAAAAGCATATACTGGCATAAACTCATTCCATGCAAGACAGGGATTCACAAATGTTTTTATATACTGAACCTAATTTTAATATCAAGATTGGCCTGTGACTCATGGTGCCCCCCTGGTTCTTGGTTTTGCAGAACTTTTTTCCTCAAATATATGTGCAGGGAGGATATTCAGTGGAGAGGACTCGACTGAATTCAGTCAGAGGTGAAAGCCTCAGGTAGCATATATACATGGACACAACAACCTGAGCACCAAAGACTGTTGTCCGTATATCAGTTTCTATGGCACTGAGTTACCTGTTAATGGAGGCATAATCAATGTACATTCAGAGATAAGTAGACAAGCCCCTATCTGGGACATACTAATTATAATTAGGACAGGAGTATTTCATAGAAAGATGCTCAGGATAAGGTATCTTGATTCTTGATTCAGTAACTACTATTTTAAGCAAAGGAAAAAAAAATATTTTTTTTCCAAATTATTTTTTATGCATTTATCAAGAAGCTACTGTATTTTAAAACAAAAACTGTGGAATGAGACTTCAAATGATAAGCTGTTCTCTGTGGTCTGGACTATTGCGTCCAGTTCTGGGCCCCTCAGTTCAAGAAGGACAGGGAACTGCTTGAGAGAGTCCAGTGCAGAGCCACAAAGATGATTAAGGAAGTAGAGCACCTCTCTTATGAAGAAAGGCTGAAGGAGCTGGGTCTGTTTAGCGTGGAGAAGACTGAAGGGTGACCTTATTAATGTTTATAAATATGTAAAGGGTGAGTGTCAGGAGGATGGAGCAAGGCTCTTCTCGGTGACATCCAATGATAGGGTTCCACGCGTTCCCATGGGACCTGATCTAGGTGTACCTGCAGGGGGATTGGACTAGATGATCTGTCACGGTCCCTTCCAATTCCTAACATTCTGTGGTGATCTCTTCCCACCTAAATGGTTCTATTGCTCTATAATGTATTTGAGTAATTTTTTTTCCTTAATGCTAACTTTCACATTTATATGCAATTCATTATTCCAAATGTTTGTGTGAAACAGCAGTAAACTTAAGTTTATTTCAGCAAGGATTTCATCTCTCTGTGAAATCTTCAGCTACAGTTATTTAGGAATAAAGATCAATTCATAATGAAAATATATCCTTTTCGTTTGTGTGCAGTCCATCTCATTTGCTTCTTTCATTTGCATTCCCTTGGGAATATTACAGAGATGTTAATCATGTGCTGTTTCCACTGATACTTCTTCAAACTGTTTGCTGACTTTTTTTACTATTTTTTTTTTAATTTAACTTCTTCATTTATTAATTCTATTAATATTTTAAGAAGCACTATGGGGTCTGGGATGGAAAATACTTGGTGTGTATCTCTGACATTAATATTTCAACTTATTTCCAGGTAGTAATGTGCTTTTGACCTCATGATCTGCAATCCAGATGTAACATTATAATAATTATTGAACCCTTAATTTCCTCAAAGGGCCTGGATTCCCTGTCTGTTTTGAAATACCTTTGTGTGTTTTTGTTTTAAAGGTTCTTGCCTTTTTAATTGTTGGAGTGCTATTTCTTCTTATTTCTGTTTTCAATTTACTATTTAATATTATGTAATTTTATTTGGCTTCATAACATCCATAACATTATTATAGGTCTTTAAGTAAAATTCAATTTGTGTAATGTGTTTAGCAGGAGCAAACTGAAAATACGCACAGCTGTACACATTAACAGTATTCACTAGCTCTACATTTAATAGTATTTTAATGTGGAATTTCTTCTATGGCCATATTTTGTTTAGGTGTGGGAAACTTCTATAATGTAATATATTGGTCTTCAGTGGTACAAGAGAATCAGAGCTCCAACTGTACCTTCCCCATTGCCCTACTAATATTTTTTTTTTGTATTTTATCCACCTATTTTAGAAAAGTTTTTAAATTTTTAATCTTTCAAAAGACTTTTCCATGAATTGGTTTTTAAAAATGGTCTCAGATTCAAGAATATATCAGGGCAGAGTTTCTGATCTGTGCTTGGATATCTACTCAGATTTCCTTGGATAAATTATATTAAGCCTAAATGTATGTCTTCTTCCTCTGGAACTACAGCTGCTGCAATAGTTTACTTGCAGATTGTTGGCTGTTCACCAGTACTTGTGTTGGCTTATATAAGTAGGCATTTGTTTTCAGTAGTACTAGTATGTATGTAAAGAAACAAACTGCCTACCAAACTGCTATATATCCTTTCAGATTTCATCCGGGTATAAGTTCCATAGAAACATAAAATTCAAGTAAAAAAAAAAAAAAGCTCTGTTAGCCATCAAGTTGATATTCCTAGGGAACACCTCTGTAGCTGCATAGCCAGATGTTATGTGGACAGTGTAATCTTTCTTCTTTTCTTCATGCTTTCTCTTTTAAGTGCTCATCTTCCATAAATGACAGGCAAATTACAGGGTTTATCATTACAGGGTGACAGGTCAGAGTAGGTAAAATGCACAGTTAATTCTATACATTTATTTAGTTTATACATATATGATACTATGATATATTCCATATTTATATATGTGTATTCCCAGTGAGGACATAATCCTTTGGGAACCATGCCAAACTTGTGGAAGTAAGGAAGTGTGGAAGTCCTTGCATTTATGGCCAAAGTAAGGACAGCTTTGGAAAAGAGGTGCACAAGTGTTGAGGCAGAAAGTGTTGCATCAAAATGAGTGCACTGGAGCCACATGTCAGAGAATATAAACCTCGCTGAGTTTTGTCTCCAAATTAAATCCACATTCTGCTTTATAAAACAAAGTTATATGGGATATCTGTGGATATGCCAACACAGTGGTCTAAGATTATAGTGATGACAAGATTTGTGCTACCAATAACAGGTGCTAGTGGAGAATGAGATAATGCTATTTTTTCTACACAAGAAAGCACAGGTCCACTGTACTGCCCTGGCTTAAAGGAACCAGGAAGGGCTGTTTGTACCACTTAGTTGAAGATCTCTTAGTTCAGCAAGAGGAGCCTGGAAATAATGCAGGTTTTCCAGCACTGAGCTGTTTATTATCAAGGATCCTTTGAGCAAAGTACAGATTGCATTGCCCCTGTCCATTGCCCTGGTGCACAGGTGGCTTACACACTTCATATGTTGCATCTAAGCAAAATTTCTTTCACCTGATAGCTGCTTTGTTACTAGGAACAAAAGCAGAACTAATTTATTAAGACATATTTGATATTCATCTGTGATTCTTATCTGCCCCCAGTGGTTCTATTTGTTTTCTATACCTGTTCTTATGTTCTCAGTTTTTAGTTAAAATGTTAGTTGTGGCATAGTCTGGTCTTACTTTTTCTGTTTTCTCTTATGGAAACTTTAACTTAGTTATGAACACATTTTAACAATTTTTTCTCCATGGCTACTGAGGTAAGTCTTTTATTATCTGTCTTGTCAATCCATTCTGGTAATACACACATTATCGTGCATGTCAAGTCCCTGTTCACGGAGTGGTCACAAGAGAAAATGCCTTCAGTCCGCACAGTTTTTTTCTCCTTTGTCATATTTTTGAAATCAAGAGTGACGACAGGAGAAAGAGATCTGTGTAGCTGCCACCTCAGCAGGTCTGTGTTTCCAGGGAGGACTAACAGGAGATTTAGAAAACTTCTAAGCTGGCCTGTAAAAATGCTGGCTGCCTGATATGATCAGCCTCTTTCATGACTGGAGCGTGAAGAATTTCACAATATTGCAATGAACTGTCTTTGGTCTTAAGAATTTATTGTGAATTGTGCAATAATCAGTGTATATGTAAAACTATAGTTCTTAGAATTTTCATGGAATTAGTATGTTCACTTTTTATTTTTTATTTTTATTTTAATTTCTGTTTATTTTCAATGCAAGCACATCTTTGCTGGATTCTAGTTTTGAAGTGAATTTTGAAAATACCATAGTGAATGGTTAAATGCCATTAACACCCGGGATGCAGCCTTATGCAGGGTACCACAAAATAACCATGAAGAAACTGCAAGTCCTGAAGATACAAGTTAAGCCTAGTCTGTCTTAAGCAGTATAGCGTTTCCTGTAGAATGAGCTTGCTTACTCTGTAACAAAATCCATTGGAAGAATCATAAAATAAGTAAAACAAACCAAAAAAAAAAAAGCCTCTTAAAAAGAAGGAACATAAATTTAATTAGACTTGCACCAACCTGCAGGTTCAGGTGGAAATCACTTCTAGGATTTGACTTTCAGGCTTAGGAGTGGTTTAGCTAGAAACAAGGTGAGATCAGCTGAGCTGATTTGACAGTGGTCCATTTCTGTGATGGTAAGAAAACCTCACAAAATGCTGGAGGATTTTGGAAGGCTATTTGGAAAGGACACCTGTCTATATTTTAATTACAGCAACACTGTTTCATTAGTACTGTGCAAAAATGGAGCTGAAAGGAACCTCAGGATATCTTCAGTCCATCCTCCTACCCAAGGCAGGACCTATTACATCAGTGTCATTCCTGATAGTTTTCTGTCCTAACCATAAAAATCTGTAGTGACAGAAATGCAACAGATTTCCTGGGCAGTCTCTTCCACACTGTTGTGGTTTAACCCGGCCGGCATCTAAACACCACACAGCCGTTCGCTAACCCTCCCCCCTCCCTCTCTGGGATGGGGGAGAGAAACGGGAAAGTGAAGCCAGTGAGTTGAGATAAAGACAGTTTATTAAGACAGGAATATAATAATAACAATAATAATAATAATAGTGATAATGATAATAGTATTACTAATAATAATGTGTAAAAAACAAGTGATGCACAACGCAATTGCTCACCACCCGCTGACCGATGCCCAGCCTATCCCCGAGCAGCCGGCCCCCCACCCCGGCCAGCCACCCCTATATATTGTTTAGCATGACGCCAGATGGTATGGAATACCCCTTTGGCCAGTTTGGGTCAGCTGTCCTGGGTCTGTCCCCTCCCAGCTCCTGCTGCACCCCCAGCCTGCCCGCTGGCAGGACAGAGCGAGAAGCTGAAAAGTCCTTGGCCTGGTGTAAACACTGCTCTGCAACAATTAAAACATCAGCATGTTATCAGCGCTCTTCTCATCCTAATCCAAAACATAGCACCCTACCAGCTACTAGGAGGAAAATTAACTCTGTCCTAACTGGAACCAGGACACACACTTTACCATGCTCACAGTTTTTTGTGATGCCTAACCTGAACTTTCTGTGCTGCAATTTTAGCCCATTAGTTTTTGTCGTATCCACCATGGATAGGCAGAGGAGATTATTGCCGTTCTTTTGTGCAGCAACAACCTTTTATGTCACTCCCTGAAAGCACCGTGAGCATCTTAAACAGCACAGGAGTTTCAGCTGTCCATTGTGTTACTGGTAGAGAAGGGAAGCAGAGAAATAGGAGGTGACTTTGAGAGCAATGAGATGATGAATGCCCTTTTCACCTTGAAAGTGAACAGCCTGACTCTTCATTGTATCTCCATTATTAGGCTGATACAATTGCGTGAGTGAAGTGTGTTGCACTAAGTATAAACTGGGTAATTTTATCGCCGTAAGTTGGACCCATTCAGTCTGAAGCTGCTCTTACGCTCTAGATAGATTTACAGATAGCCTTTTTAAAAAAGGTCAGGTGTGTGTCTTACTAGCTCTGCAAACACAGGTACTCTGTCTCAGAAACAATTGCAAATCAGACTTCTTTTGCAGATGGAGTCCCAGTCTCTGACAACCATTTTGGCTTTGCTAAAATCACTGTAAAGGATGAGTAGACCTTCCAAGGAAGGATGTCTGAATATTCACTAAGCTACAGACTACATCCACAAACTCTCCCGAATCATCTTTCTTATTTTAGCAGCTCACAGGAGTGTGTATTCTGAACAGCACCACAGCTAAATCCAGTAGTTATCAGTCTGCTTACACCCAGGGGTTCGAACACAAAATCCTATTTCTCTGCTTGAAAATGTGAAGCGTCCATTCTTCTTGTTTGCTTATTTGCTTTTATTGATAAGCAGCGGCACTGGTAACAGAAACAGTCTTTTTGGTACAACGTTACAAATAGGGAAATTATTCTTCAAATTGTGTCTCGGAATACTGTCTTTTTTGACTCTCACTATAGGCAAGATGTAAAATATGCTGTCGGTTTTATAATGCCCAGAATTTGTTGGTGTTAAATATTTCACTGTGAAAGTGATGCATGATCAAAAAATCTGAACTGTAAGTTAACCCATGGAGTATTGCTGTCATTTGTAATGAATGTAAAATTCAAAAACAGAAGTTTAAAAATTCAGCAGGTGATTTATTAATGCAGTTTAATTAGTTACGACTGTAGCCTTTAAAGGCAAAAATAGAATCTCATCATTGTGATCATGACCTAAGGTAGAATAAAAGATTGGCAGCAGCACAGTCAGCTCAGCTTTGACCTGAGGGTGCTGTTTGCCATCCAGTAAAGTTAGGGTGATAGATGCTCAGACCTCTGATTAAGAACACACCAAAAAATCTCACTCTGACAGTGACCTCTGTTGGTTAGTCCCTGAAATTCAGAGGTGAAAGTTTTGTTTTTTCCTCTTGAAGTTTTTGCCAATTAGGCTTGATAGCCTTTCATATTCATTTTGACAATACTGAAAAAAGTAGGTCACATTCATGTTTGAAATGAAGACTAAAGGTTCAAGAACTCAGACTGTTCTGATAAAGCTCTTAGTAGCTTCTGAGTGGTCTGTCATTGTAGGAGTATGTGGCTAGGAAGAAATTCAGTCTTTAATGCATGAACAGTGAGGAAAGGTGCTTCTGGCAGACAAAAACAGTAATGAATGAGAATGGTGGAAATAGACTTTATTTACTATACCTAAATATGATAAATTATGTGAAGCCAGAAAGAAGCAAGTAAAGTAACCAAGTAATTATGGTTTGATCATATTCATTTTGGCTTTTAGGCTTATGGAGAGGAATAGAATTTTTATACTTATTGCTTTGAAGTAAATTGGAACTGTTTTGAATAGTTTTTTTTATAAATAAAACTTGATCTTTGTAAAATTCGGGCAGAATATTACAGTGGATGTGCAAACGTACATGAAGACACGGACAGAATTTGTCATTTTTTGGTGCTGCAGTGTCACGCTAACTAATTAATCAACTATTTAATTAAAACAGGTTATTAGTGAAGTTGCCAGGAAAACAGCATCTGTCATTAAACTTCTGGGCTAGAACCAATAGACCTGTAGGTCCCAAAATTGGTAGGTACGGTTAGGCTCTAACTATGGATATAGATTGTATCACACACCTTCTTTGAAACTAATGAAGCTAATGAAGCCTTGTTGTATGAATACCTTTAGGTTTAATCAAAAAAATCAAAATTTCAACAGCTTGTTAATGTCACTATCAGAACTATGGCTAGTGATTACAAGATAACCCAGTCAAACAAACAGACAAACAAAAACTTCCTTAAAGAAGAAGCCAAACGATTCTGTTCAAAGTAGCAAAGTTCTCTGTCAAATTCAAATGAATTATATTGTGGGAATTACTGTTTCCTGCAGCCCTGTCTATAACAGGATACAGAGAGATGCAGTTTTCTTTCTTCTGTTCCTAACACCTTGCAAATTCCTAAATCCTAAAAAAAAAAAAAAAAACACAATAATGTAGGAATCATAAATTTTCTTAATCAGATCTAAATGTATCAGACAAATTTTACAGAAAATACCAGAAAAGCACATTCACAATGACCCATTTTTTCTATGAAATTATACTGTTAGTCATAGTATACTTACCTTTTTGACATTACAGTATTTTATGTTTTCTAGAAATGGGCCATTAATTTTAATGCACTTCCTTTTTCTTTGGTGACCATTGCATTTGACTTTGACTTGCAAAGCTAGGTATCCATCCAGGAAGATTCACATTTATTACTAAATGTTTTGGCCAATGCTTCAGTTATGGAATTTCAGGAATTTCAAAGTTTGTTTAAATTTTACTTGTCTATTTATAAAGGTGTTCATGTGACTATTAGAAAGTTAAATGGAAACATCAAGAAATTTTTAAACTGTCAACAATTCTGAATTGACAAAAATATGTGCTATATCTCAACAAACTGGTGAAGATAATACAAGGTATATAAAATATCACTAAAACACCTTTTTTAGAGACATTTCTAAGAGATGTTAAATCTTGAATCAGTAGATCTAATCTCAGTGGTACTGCAGCAATTCGTCCTCTGTGCTGACAGTATCCATCTGTAAGGACACAGGAACATACAATGTCTGTAACCAATCCAATTATCTGCTTATATTTATGTATGTTAAAACAATATATCTGAATTAGCAGATGAAATATGAAGTTATTTCAATGAACTAGGCCTTTAAAAAAAAAAAAAGAAAAGATGCAGAAAGTAATTTATTTCATTGAGGTACCGTTTTAACCTATGTTTCCTTCACAAGAATGTGAGTTAAGATTGACTTGCTTTTGCAAAGTAATTTTCGCTATGTACTTAAACATGGATTCTACACACTTCCCTAGCTCTCTAAAATCAGTGGTGTTTTCTCAGCTCTGAATTTAGATTCTGAATGATACAGGAGAAGCAAAGTACCATAGAAAATACATAACATTTTGCCTCCTATGTTAAATGACTTCAAACATTTTAAAGTGGGACTTTCGTGATCTGAAGACACTCCTAAGTTCATGTAACAGATTAGTCAGCAAACTTATGATTTTAAGAATATAATTTCTATTTGGTAGTAACAGTCTCATGCTGATTTAGAGCACACATAATACAGTTAAATAAATATTGGCCTCTAATTTCTTTGTTTTGGGGTAAAAAGGGCTGAGGAATAATTTTGTTGTTATAGCATGAGTGACACTGAGGGCTGCCTTGGGTTCAAAGAGGCTCATCCCTTCTTAAAATCAATGCTTGCCAAGTATGTGTAAGCAGATGGAAATAAAGTGACAAATATCCACTGTAGTTAGATGTCTTCGTTATTGTGCTTGCAGTGAATATCATAGGTGAATAAGTTCTGGCAATTTCAGGTGCAAATAAGCATTTTTAAACATTTGTTGATATAAATTCAGTTACTTGAAAAGTGACAATAGCAAGCATAACTCAGAGTCATGTAACTTGGCAATGAAAAGGTTGAAACAAACAAGAATGATACTAGTGTTAATTTTTTTCTTTATTATTTGGTATTCCAATTAAGTAGTCAAGTAGTCATCTTGATCCTTCCATTTTTGCTTTCAGGGGTCTGTCAACTTGGGCATTAAAAATTTGTGGCCATCTTTCCTTCTAGTACTCCAATAACCTAAAGGACTCTTAGGGAGGGCTGAAGTAAGTAGTGTGAGGGCCCAAGGGAAGGAATAAACTACTACTCTGAGTCTAATAGTACAACTTCCACTTGAATCTCTCTTTACACTTTCATTCCTTCCTTGGTCGGAGCAATAATGCAATTATATCTGCCTCCTTCAGCTCTTTCTGTGTTTCCTATGCTGCCATATCCTTAAGTGAAGAATTATGAATTAAAAAATGAATCATTTATAAAGGCATGAAGTATTAGTTATGCAGGTTCGGAATAATCTTTATAATACAGTGAAGTTTCAGTAACATAACAAAGTGGATTTGGAATTTTCACCACTTAGAAGTTTACCACAACAAAACTGGCACTACAGGATTCCAGTTTGCTTTAAAAATAAAATCAATAGGCTAAATTAGTTGGAAAAATGACATGTTAAAATGTATTCCCCAGAGTAGAACTACTGGAGTTAATGCAGTGCAGAAGAGGAACATGCGGTTTGTCCAAAGTGGTTTCTAAATATTAAAAGTAAACCAAAAAAACAGCCTAAGTAGGTCATTATTTAATCTTTAGAGTTCATTTTGCTTATTGATCAGCAATTGTCTTTGGGGCTCTCAGATGTTCTCACCATCTTTCCTTTAACCCAGATGTTTTCCAATCACAGCTCCATCAGTGTTGTTTTACTGGACTGGAATAAGTTCTCACAATAGTCTGTAAGTGCAGCTGCTTCCCATCCTTGCTAGGGCAGCCTAAAAAATGCATGTGATGCTACTTTTATGAAGCAAGAGGGGGAAGGAGAGTACAAAGAATTCAACTCTGGGCAGGTAGTTTAGGGCATTGATTTTCTACTCAAATTTCCTGCTTCTGGCTGTGTGAAGTGGATCAAACCAATTTGTTCTCTTGACCTAGGATTTCTGCCACTGTCCTATCTACTGTGTGTTTAGACTATAAAAAAAGTTATAAATGCTTGTGTCTCAAAACCAGGCAGTACTGAACATAGTCTTTTGCAACACCAAGCACAAGAACGATTTACTCTCCTCAGATGTCACTCTTTTTTCCTCCCATAATCTTTTCTGATATGTATGTACCATGTTTGGAGTAGGTGCAGCCCATACAATTGGATTAGCGTGGATGCTGAACCTGAGCTAACAATCCTGTTAGAGATGTATATCATCATGGCTGCACAGCTCTGTCTGTACGGCTGTCATGGGCACCAGCAGCTCCCTGGCAGTGAGGTAGGCAAATTACCAAGAAATTTCATTACTTGAGTGCTTACTCTTGGGGTTCTGTTATGTGTAGAAGAAAATAAGTTTCCTCTGTGTGTGTTTGTTTGTTTGTATTGTTCATTTGTTTTTACTGAAAACATGGAATAAATTAGATAAGCTCATCGAGTAGTTTTCTATCTACTCTTGGCTGTTATAGATTTAATATAAAGAGGTAGAACAGATTTATTTACTATGAAAACACAGCTCATGATGTAAAGAAACAAAAAAGTGTCTTCAAGGTATTTTCTTCTCACGTTAAATGCATAGGGAAGTGTCACTGGGAGGTTGTGAAGGGTACTGATCCCACTGAGATGCAGGGAGACAGCAAGAAGCTGACGGCAATATTGCAAGAATTTGCTGTTCTTTTTAAGAACACGTATTAAGAACAACGGGGCTACTACTATAAAACCTAGTTTTTCATGTTTCTGGAATTTTGTTATAGGAGAGCTCAAGAGACTTCAAAAAAATAAATTGCCTATATTAGCAGATACCTGCTAATTCAGAGAGGGTGGATGGCCCTAATGTAGCCACAGCATGTGGAAATACTAACAATGGTAAAATACAGCTGATCTGCTCACTTGTTGGGATCCTTATTTCAGCTGTTGCAGTCACCTTTATGTTTCTTGTGCTGGGTATGAGAAGGACCTTGGCAGAAAGGAGGTGTAAGTTGCCTTTTTCTCTTAAATGGTTAGCTCCTATTATTTTTTTGTGGTGCATCATGAATTTACTATCCACATAAAAGACTGTTCAAATTGGTTTCAAAAAAAAAAAAATTTAAATCTTGTCTCATTAGGTGTTATGGTACACAAAATAGATACACATTTAATGCAGGTAGTTTGCAAGCAAAATGTAGTAGATAACTGGAGTCTTGAGGTGAGGTTTGCTTTTCTCTTTTTCTGCTTTGGTACTTTGAGGCTTTTTCCTTGTAGACTATTCTGTTTATTCCACTTTTCCTGGATAAAGGCAACTGTGTAACTGCACTATGCAAACTTAGTAAAAAAAAAACAAAAAAAAAAAAAACCATGAATTTAAAGGAACAGAGGCAAAATGAAAGTTGAATCATGGCCATCATAACCAAAAATGTCGTACTAATTTGGAAAAGAGAAGTTAAATATAAATGTACAGAAGCAATTGGGCCTGCTTTTATACGGAAATCATCATAATGATGCTGATCAGGAGGCTGGAGCACTTTCCCATGAGGAGAAACTGAAGGAATGGAGTTTGTTCAGCCTGCAGAATAGACAGCTTTGTGGGAAGATAGCAGTAGCCCCCCAGCACCTGTTTAGGAGGGGACTGAGAAGATGGAGCTGGGCTCTTTATGGTGGGAGAAGGAAAGACAACAAATTGAAGCTAGAAAGGTTTGTAATGGACATAAGGCAGAACTTTTTCACCAGGAGGACAGTCAGGCATTGGAGCACCTCCATCTTGATAGACATTCAAGGCTTCATAGAGCCTTACGTGACCTGGTCTGACCTGACCTCCTAGCTGCTCCTGCTTGAGCAGGATATTGGCCTGGAGACCTCTGAGTACCCTCCTGCCTGAATTGTCCTATGATTCTATGATGTTAGATGTTTTTTACTTTATTTTACTGTATTTTTTCAGAAATGAAATTGCTAGACAGGCTTTGGGAGGACACTTAAGCTTGTGGTAGCATTTTATTGAAAACTCAGGGTGCTCACTTTCTTTGGATTCGGAGAGGATGTCTGTGTTGGCAATGACAAGGCCACTTGGTAAGGGAAAGGAAACAGAAGATCTGTATAAAAGTGACCTGGCTGAAGGCAGCTAGCAATGTTCTTTACATTATAGTTGATTCTTAACTTAGTCATAGAGGAGGGCAACAAGCTTCACTATATTGTGTAAGTCTTTCTTTGTTTTGAAATGATAATTTTATTTCAAAATAACATACTTTTAAAAAGGAGCCATAGCTTTCTGTGTAAATGGTTCTTTTTACTCTTAACTAGTATGGCTACATTGAATACACACAAAAATGGAGGCCTAAAAAGTATGGTAAAAAAAAAAAATAATCCCTAATGACTATTATTTAACTTCTTTATGACTGAGCCATAAATGCCCTTTGCGTGTCTTGGACTCGTATAAAATTCAGAAGAAAGTACATTGAGGACAGTTGACAGCAAACTGGCTCTTACAGTTCACTCTTATGGCAAAATGTCCAGATTGTATTGAGTGAACACCTTGGCAACGGTTCATATCCAGATTGCATTACCTTGTTCTGTGTTGACTGTAATCGCATAATAGTCATGAAAGGCCAGATGTCCCTTGTGAACCTTGACAGTGAATATCGGCTAAATACTTTTTTTTTGTTATTATCTCAGTGTGTTTTTTTTTAGTACATCAAAAATAAGTAGACACTAATATCAGACCTCTCTTGCTATTTTTAAATGTGATAACTTATGATATCTGCATATATAATACAGTTATACTTGCTAAAATATTTAAATTACAGTCTTTAAATAGTTTAATGCTACTTTAGGAAGAAGCTGCATTGTTTGCCTTTGATTCATTTAGGGCTTTCAATTCTCAGTGAGATTTAATTTTCTTGTTAATTGTTCTTGTGAACAAATTTTTAGAGGTGAGATTATGAAAGAGATTGGTAGGGATTCAAACTTGTCATGCTGTTGGACATCTGTGTTTGTTTCAGGTTAATTGCAATATACTCATTTACTTTTAATTTTAAACAGCTTTGGTAAGAAAGATTTTATTACCGGATATAATGGACTTTTTACTGCACATATTCTCCCTTCTGGCTTTTTCATATTCCTTTGATCTTCAGAAATTATAGATTATGAAGTGGCAGAAGAGCAAAAGTTTAAAAAATACAACAAACCAGACCACCACAAAACAAACAAACAACAATGAAGGAGCCAATGCTGACAATCTTGTTGCTGGGACTATGACTTGATCTGTTTTGCAATTAAAAGCGGAAGGGGAAAAAAAAAAAAAAAAAAAAAGCTTTTCACTAGAATTGTAAGATGCTAGTTTCCAGAGTTGCTGAGACTAGCCTCTGACTAGCCTTGTGTCAAAATTCCAAACAGATATTAAGCTATACACGGGCTAGCAGTATTAATTTAATAACAAATCTAAGACATTTTTAATTGAAGAAACAATTCAAAGCCAAAAGAACCCCACAATTAGAAATACCTAACCTTATCCCAGATACCTGGAGAGTCTCTTAGTCTTCACAGCTTGGGTTCTTTGTCAGTGGCAATAGGCTAGTGCGTGGAAATTTTGCTTTATGGTTTGGGATCAACTTCTCCATAAAAATGAAGATGGATGCATCTGTATTAAATGGATCAGATAATGTCATTTAAAATATGTTCTCTGACATCAGCATGACTCTTGTTTCTCAGACTAAAAGGTGATGTAGGGAGGACAGTTCCTGAGCTGGAAGTTAACCAGTTTTTGAGCAGTGGGGTGTTGGAGAAAGCTCCATTCACTGGGTGGGGAAAGCAAGCTCCTCACAGCTTCTCTGATGTGATACCTAAAATTAAATGACCTAAATACTCACCATTTCTCAGAAGAAACTGGACTGGATTTAAGATCCCCTTTGGTTGTGGATGTATGGGGAATTTGGGGAATTTATTTGAATGAAGATTATGTTTCATGAACTAGCAACTGCTATCTAACTACATAAAACTGGTAAGAGAATTTACATGGAGTAGTAAGAGGAATGGAATCAAAAAAAATCTGAATTGTTTCTAAAATTAAAATAAAACCAACTTAAAATTAAATTGCTTTCAGAATACTTTAAGGTACGGGAGAAAATTTTTTCATTATTCACAATTGACGCGGATGTGGCAATTCTCTTGTAATTGATAATTATTGCAGTACTGACAAGTCATCAAATGTTCCTGAGCCTTGATGCATTCCTTCCTTGAATCTGTAGCTCTTAAATTCTTTTTGCAAGAATGTATTTATTTTATTCTAAGACATGCTCACTGCTGAACATAAGCCTCAGCTCTCTTCTATGTGCTTCTTGTTTGCCCTTCAAAGAAAATAGATGGAGATTTTTCTTTACAGTTTATTTTGTGCCAATAATTGGTTCAATGCACAATATACCTATTCACCCTGTAGGGGACAGAAAATCTAGAATATATTTACCCAGTTAGTCACTTGGTTGTTTATTATGTACCATTGTTGCTATTCCGAGCAAGTAAAACATGGCATTAATACTGTGCCATTAGAAATAAATGAAATGCAGTAGGATTACAGCAAGCCTGATTATGTCACCAGGAAGATCTATATCTGCTAGACTGTTCTTGGCAATGGAAGAGATTATTCAGAATTACAATACTTGGTCAAATATAGCTCCTACCTTGTAAGTTCTTATTTTATAGTTCTCTCTATATCTTATCTAGTTAACATGCATGGAACACTTAATTACATCTTGATGAAAATTTGTGATAGTCAAACAGGGTTTCAGAAATACCTTGGAAGGAAGTAATTAAGCGGGGATAAACACAAATGTTTAGCACAAATATACGTTTTTGCTGCTTGGAGTCAGCAGCTATTCATATTGAAAGTATTCTGTTGGTTTACTTGAAAGAGTCTTATGCAAGACAGGTAGAGACAAAAGTGTTCTGTGTGAAGAATGTAGAAGTTAGAAAGCAACATCCAAGCAAGTTTTCTATAAATCTCGTTTCTTATTACAAAGTCATTTTCTATAAGGTGTAAGGGTTAACTGCATACAAAATGGAAATACCTTTTTTCTTTGGCATTGCTGCACAAGCAATAATGTAATAAAAAGCAATAATGTAGGCTCTGTTAAACAAGAATTTATGACAATCTGGTAAAATAAGGAAGTAGGTTGGAATAAGGAATAATACCTTACAATCACATCACAGACATCTTTCAGACAGGAAAGATGCCTATGGAGTACTAGCCAGGAGGCTCTTTTGAAGCGCTTTATGTTGTCCTAATTCTGCTCCCGATTATAGAAGTTTTAGCTTTTCTTTTTGGTTGCCACCTTCATCATGAGGGGGAGGGTCAAACAGAAATTTGGTGAATATATCATTAGTGGTAGTCTTCTGCAGTCTTTTACACTCAGCCACATCACTGGTGCTGCAGAGCCCTTGTTGCCATCTGCTCCTGCTGTGATGTCAAACACAAGAGCTGCCCAGCTAATTGGCTCAGCCGAGTGTAATTTAGGAGGAGATGCTAGTGGTTAGCAATTTCACATCATTTCAATACACTACTATTTGTGCAGCTTTCAATCATCTTCTTGATGCCCTAATCCATTTCTTTGGATAGTTGATCTCTCTCTTGATGTCTCCTTGTTTCAGTCTAATGGATTGTAAATTGGTTTGACTTTTTTATGCACTTCCATGACACTGAACTTGGGGGACATTCTCTTTGTACTGGAAACCCATGAAAGCATGCATAAATAAAATATAGGTAGGTATATTGCACACGTTTATGACACACATAATTTTTAAAATTTCTCTTTTTCTCCTTCGGACAAAATTAAACCTGCATATGCATTTTGAATACATACACACACAGACACACACACACACACACATTACACTATCTTGGTAATATAGTAATTCAGATCATAGGTTAGTTTCCTTCACTTTTAACATTATCTTATATGTTTAGATTAGAAAATAATACAAGGATTGAGAGGAAAAATAACTAGTTCTGCAAAGCAATTAGTTTTTAGCTACTTGATTGAGTGTAGCTCTAACTTATTGGCATGAAAGTAACATGGTGATATGCCTACTGAAAAACAGTTTTATATTATCTTTGAATATGTGAGGGAATTGAATTTTCAATTTCTTATTTTTAACTCATTTTAAAAAAATCCTAATATATATAATTTTCTTTTTTATATTAGCTTCAAAACAGGAGAAGTATTTTGGATAGATGAATGGAAGCAATAACCAGCCTATTATAGAAATCATCTCAGTAAGAGTTGCTTTTACAATTTAGTTCATTATTTTAAATAAATTTTAATTCCTTAAATTTATTTAAATAAATGTAATTTAGACATTTAAATTTATTTCTATCACATTATAAAGACATGTAAGTGCATGTTATTCTGAAGTAGTAGATACAACTAAAAAACACAATATTTTAGGCTTAGGTGTTCTTTTGGAATAAAGTCAGGGTAGATCCCTCTTTAACCAGCTGCTAAAAATAAAATATTTGAGAGGCTTATTGGTTGGCTGATTGATTTGTTAGTACATCTGACAAATTTAATGGATGTTTCTGACAAGGTTTAAGCTCCTTACTGAGATGCTTGCCTTGGAGATGTTCCAGGTGCACTAATGAAAAAAGTTATGAATGAAGACAAGAACAGTTAATGTATTTGATGAGGAATCTGGAGTACAGAAATTACATGAAATATAACACTGTAATTAGTGAGCATGCTAGAGTTGAAATGATGACAGTAAATCAACATCAACTTCCAGGTGCTTTTGGACAAGAACTCTATATTTAGGACAACAAAACTTCTACATCCCAATCGGCACTGAAGTGGGGCTGGGAGGGTGGGGACTGTGCTTAGGATGGGCCCTTTGCCTGATGCTTCACTCCTGTGGTCTCTTGGTAGAGTATACTTAGGCCAAAGGGGAAAATTTTGCAGCTCTGTTGGCTTCCATGGATGTTTGCCCATTTATGCAAGCACAGTGCTGGGCTTATTTGTGGAAACTGGCTGTTGTTTGGAACTCCTTACTAAGAGCAGCATCATGAAAGGCAGAATCATATGTGGTAAAAAGAATAAGCCCCCTAAGCTTTGTATAAAATTTTTGATTAAAAAGTCTCTCTTCAAATCAGATTTGGCCCATCCGTTGCCATCTGTCAGCTTTTCAATGCCCTTTATAAAATGTTTTGGTGATCTTGGTCCAGCCCCTTTAGGGGTGAGCTGCTATAGAATATACCATGCATGGCAGTCTGCTGTTGTCTCCGAGGGCTGTTGGGCATGGGGCTGAACACTCAGCTGATGTAAGTGTTAAAAATAGTGTAGAAAATGAAATAGTCTTATGCTTCAATGTACAAGATACAAGTAGGAAGACACTGCTTACTGTTTACTGGAAACAGTAGTTTTTATATTGCATGTGAAAGCACAGCAGAAAAATTATAATTAGTGTTCTCCTACAGTCTGTGTGTAATCTGCTTATTCAGTGTGGTGTGACATACAAAAGTTATCTTGGTTACCGAATTGTCTTTAAATGATAAGCCTAAATCATAAATAAATCATAACTTTTTAAATCATTTTGGCTTAATTTTATTATGAAAATGTGAGAATTTGAAGATATTCCTATAATAAAGGTGCAAAAATCCAAACAGAAGAGAAGTGAAAACAGCTTTATGAATGAAAGTCTAGCTTTGAATAAATAAGTGAAAACTGATTCAAAAGGAATGGGAAATAATTTAAGGCGCTGAAAAACTGTGCTTAACTTTTAATTAATTTTATTAATTTAGTATATATAATATATATTATATATATATAATTTAATTATTTTTATTCTAAATTTTTAATTATTTTTTCAGGTTGATAAGTCAGTAGGTAAACTTTATAAAGCAGAAGTCTGAATACACAAAAGGAAATAGATGTTGCATGTTTCAGGCAGTTTTGTGAATGCTTCTATTCGTAATACTTACTCTGAGGTAGTCTTCATATGCTACCATTCAATATAACTTATGAAAACTTTTTTTTTTTTTTACACTTTTGTTGTGCTTGCTTTTAAGTTTATACTTGAGTAAAAATAGGCTTTTTAAGAGGTTTGCACTGATCAGAATCAATCAATTTTTTATCAGACTACCAAAATAAGTAACTTATCACACTTCAGGACGGTGCACAGAGCATGAAACTAGGGCAAAGAAATTAATATTTTAGTATTCTGCACTTAAGGCATTACACGCTTTTTTGCTGATGACAATGGAAACAACTTAGAAAAGGAGTGAAAGAGAGCCTTCCCTCTCTTCCCATTAGTTGTTAACAAAAACTTGAATTGACTAAGGAAGGCCATGAGCTGCTTGCTTATTTTCATACCTCACAACTCACCCATCAGCCAGTTTTCTCATATGCTCATTTTATCTTGCTCTCATCTAAAAATTATAAATTCTTGTAATTTCTTCTTTGACCCAGGGTATGTATGTGTAACTGTCCTTAAGAGGAAATAGAGCCCGCAGGACCTGGGAAATCAGATTTTAATTCCTTCTGGGACAGAACAGATTTTGTTTTAGAACATTAGCAGGTTTAAAAAATAAAATAAAATGTCAGGGCTCACTTTTGGTTAAGGGGAGTATTGCACAAAATAGTGCTGTTGGGGAAATCTGACCAACCAAACTACTACAGAGAATTATAAACAACTAAAAATTTAATTGGAGGAAAAATCCCAACTGCATCCCCTGCCTCTCCAGTTTTGCTGGAAGAGCACTGCATCTTCTGTTTTATGGTCGTGGCTGTGTTATTGCAGCAAATAGATGACTGTTACCTCTGCAAATATCAAAAAGGGTGATAGCTTTAAAATTATACATACAAAATAAAATATTAAAGAGCTATTTGAACCTACTGCTCTGGTAATAACAACCCAAGCCCTGGACCTAGTTGTCATTTCTTCTAGTGAAATGCAGACAGCAGTACCTTGTCTTTTTTCCAGCCTCCTCTGTAAAAATGGTATATTTCTAATGCATAACCTTCTTCCTGTGCTCAGCAAATATGGGTCCTTTCCTGACGGGCCTTATCTTCCTAATTGCTAGCACTTGAACAAGTGAAAAATGGAATATCAAATAAAATCCAGTGATAACAAAATAAATCTACTGCTGCATCAAAACAGCTAATCTTTATCACTGATAAGAGAATAGTACCTCCAATGCAACTGAGAATGAGCAAAAGTAGTAGTAAAAGAGAAATAAATATGTTCTTTGCAAACTCAGTGCTATTTCCTTCTCTGTTAACACCATGACTGATTCTTCTGAATGGGTAACCATCTGCTGAAACCAGCGGTAATACCCAAGAGACTCTGGGTTGGGATTTACGTCAAGATGAATGGCACCCATGTGGCACGGAGATCTTGGATGCTCTTAATTCAAGTAGGTACCCTGGTTTTGTAGTTCATTGATGGTGCGTAGTGA
Organism: Anser anser; assembly: GCF_964211835.1. NCBI lineage: Eukaryota > Metazoa > Chordata > Aves > Anseriformes > Anatidae > Anser > Anser anser. Next base: position 9,262,564 of record NC_139729.1, on the reverse strand, counting down.
GGGTTAACAAATTTTGAACTTAACATACTCATCTGCAGGCTAAACTGCAAAAGACAGAACACAGGTCTTCCCAGAGAGACAATGTGCAGAAGTATGTTAGCTTGGACATCAGACACCTCACAAAAGGCGTAGGTCACTGAAAAAAAAAGAGAGAGATCTGTTGCTGCTGCTAAAGACTTGTCGTATCTGTTCAAGAATGGCTTTGGGTATAAATGAATGACTCCAGTACAAAAGTAAGTAAGGAACTGAGAACAAGCACGTATTCAAAGTTATGAAATTTGGGAGGATGGGGGAGAAGAAAGTATATTTACCTCCCATAACGAAGTTTTAACTTTTTTTTTTTTTTAATTACAGGTTCTAGTAGACCTGTTAGACCATATTAAGCAGTAATTTATTGTGTAGGGTTACTCATGAATAGAATAGTCCTTGATAAATATACTAGGATAGTTCTGTGGTGGTTTGACTGATGTTACAGAATAAGCAACTGTAAGAAGGGCATCTTTATTGCAGCGCCAAAGAAATGCTGTTTTCACAGTGTGAATGCAATGTCAGTCTTGGTTCTTTCTGCAGGATTCTTTCTTGGTGTTGATACCAACTGTAAAGCATTTTATTTGGGTGTTTTTGTGCTAGTTCTCCTACCAAGCCTCATGGCAGCATTTTTGGAATATTATCCCTTTCAGCTTTCAGACTGAGTATCCCCTTTGTCCTTGGTATGAGAGAAAATGTTATTTTACTAGAGACAACTGACTTCTGAAAAATGAGGCAGTGTAAGAGGCATTCACAACTACTTTGCAGAAAGAAATATATGTGTGTATATATATATATAGTTATAAGGTAGTTCACTGGAATAAGATAGGAAAATGTAGCAAGATCTACTGGTGGGTGGCACCTTGTTTCAATTCTTCCTCTATTTAAAGTCTTAAAGGGGCTCTGTGTTCCCTTTTGTGGTTAAACATTTCCTGAATTTCTCACTTTTTTTTTTTTTCATTTCCTTGACCAGTCCTGTAGACTTAGATGCAAATCTCTAGTGTTCAAGGTGTTTCTATTCCTACCAGGAACAGTGTTTCTATTCCTACCACTGATTCAAAGAACTGGTTTCTGTCAACTATTGTGTCCTTTCTGTCTGTACATAAAAGCAATGATTTTGTTTGTAATGTTCTTTACCTCCCTGGGTATTCAGAACCACAAAATACTTTGCCAGACATTATAAAAATTAAAAATCAATTTAGGTGCTGAATTATACATGGTTTTCAACTTAGTAATATTCTAGGATTTTGTTGTTGTTGTTGTTTCTCAGCTTTTTTCACATTAGGAGGAAAAAAAAAGAGGTGTACTATCAAATGCACTTTTGATAGATATTCCTTATTATTAAAAGACAGAGCTAACATCTTATTCATTCTACCATGATATCTAAATATTTAATTTTACAATTCCTAGTGCCCAACTTTATTTTTATTTTTTGATAAATATAATGTTTCCATTTATGGCTAAGATTTGCAGGGAGCAAGCATATAACGATAATTAGTTCTAGAAGGGAAAAAAATTCATTTAGTTCATTTTTTTCCTTAAATATACACAGCAATATTTGTCAAGCTGCCAAAATATGAAAACAATAATCAACAGAATAAAGCCTGAAAAATATTAATCAAAGTGCAGTATGATTAAGCTTTATTCTTACTTTAAATAGGGAGTAGGATATGAATATCCTTAATAAATTCAATGATGCTAGAAATAAATGGTTAATATATAAAAAAATGAAAGCCTTAAAGCAGAATAGAAGCTTTAAACATCCATTTTTTCTTCTTTTTTTTAAATTTTTTTTCAGTATCTTAGTTGAAACTACAGACATCTCATATCTCTGCTTTATTGTAGGCTGATCGCTCCATATCTTTAAACTTGTGCATGTATATAAATATTCAGAATAGATTGGAATCAGTTTGCTAGAATTAAAAATAAAAATAAAAATCAAGCCTAGTGTACTTATTTCTTCATTTTTGTACTTAAATCTTTGTAATTTCCTAGTCATAGAAGTTTTAGAGCTTTGGCAAGGTCAAGTTAGTTACTGCTTGAAATGTACTGAAGAATCATTAAATGTAGGTGGTACTAGTATGTGTGTTTGTGGTTTAGGACTTCTTTAAGAAAAGCAACATAAATAGTCAACAGACTGTACCTGTATATAGTCTGAACTTCACCTTCTTAAGCATACAGAATGAAGTAAGTTCAACTTAACTTGAACTTGATTCTGCGGGTATTCTTAGCATTTGCTCTTCGTATGATTATTTGCTTAATAAAACGTTTGCAGTAAGTATTTTTTTTAAATATGTATATTCATTCTTGTTATAAATTTGATGTAGCAATTTTGGCATTACTGGTTCATAATCTTAGCTTTACTTATTGAATATACAAAGTAATATAGATGGATTTACAAATAAATACATTCTTATGAAATTATGTATATTTAAGGCTCTTGACTCTGTAGGATAGTTCTGAACATTCACATAAGTGCTTTCATTAAGTAATCAATATCACCGAGTATTCGTACATGAGTATATGAATGAGATGTGAAAAAAGTAATAAGCATTATAAATCTACTTGGTCAGTGCTCAGTAATAAGCGCCTCTTGGTATGAAATAAAGATGTGCCTTCTTTTAAGAAACAAAAGCTGCAATATTGATATGAACACACTCTAGACATGTTTTAGTGATGTGAAAATAATTTTTTAGGTTGCTGCATTTAGTTGCAACCCTGCAGGTCTGGACCTACTATTGATGAATTTGTCATACCTAGTAAGAATAATTCTAGGTGAGGAAGTTTCCTGCACCCATAGAAAAATCATTTTCCCCCTTCCAGTTAAATAAAGGTTTTGATTTTGTAACTGTTTTTATTGTAAAAATGTCTGAAGTACTTGCATTTGCAATAAAAAGATACTCTGATTGCATATGTGGTCACAAATGGATTAAGATAATCTGCTGCTAACCTATAAAAATGGTATGTTGTTGGAAAATAAAACCCAATACATTCAACTTTTTATATTATTCTTTCAGGTTAAGTATTGTTTCAACAGCTACATAAACAAGGAATTGCTCGTCTGCTTGAGCTCTGGGCAAACAGCAACACAATTCCTCCTTCAAATTTTAATTTTAAATAAAGTTGTGAGAGTAGGGAAGTCAAAAACAGGAGAGAATTACCACTACCATTATGAGTAGCACCACTGTAGGTTGTTATTCTCATTGATGAATACAACCTAATATAAGTAGTTCTTCAATTTAATGAATTGTTCGCAGAATAAAATGCTCTCTAGAAATGACAAAGTTTCCCTATAGTCTTGCATTTCTTTCTTAGCGCTAATGCAGAACACCAAGCTGACCCCAAAAAATCACATCAGACTCTCTTACCTGTAATAGTGGAAATTTTTCTCTTTTGGGCAACAAGCAAACGTGGCCAATCAGGCATTCTTGATTACATCAATCTTTATTTAATTAGAAACCTCAGTGGGAGGTGTGTACAGATCATGTCCTGAAAGAGCAGCAGGCATTCTGCTGAAATGGATCATGGAGATAATATTGCTCATTCTTGCCATAGAACTTACCTAACTTGTGTATGATTGGAAATCAGCTCTGATTTCAGGATGGTAAATTATCAAATTCCTATGCTGTCTGTCATGTAAACCAGTGATTCATTCGGAGCTTTTGATTATTTGAACTTGAGTTACTCCCAGCCTTGCCCGTTATTAGATGCTCCTATGCACACAGAGCCACTCAAAGTATTCAATGTATTTGATGTGTAGGTGCAAGCCTTCACACATTTTTAAATAATTTTCCTGAGGAACATTACATATGAAAAAGCTGTTTTTAAAGGTATTCAGAGGAGGACTTCTGGCAGAACAAAACATCAGTGTGACATGCTCTTAGTGCCCTGTGTAACTGAGCATATCAGCTTCACCGGGCTGATTTTTGAAGTGTCAGAATTTTAAAACATCTTTATTTTTAAGTCTTTCAGCTGTGGAAACTTCTTGGTATCCTATTTGAAAGATGCTGTATTTGCTGGTCCGCCACATCTCCACATTTTTTTTAGGCTATGAATGGTTTTCCTCTGAGGGGTAGAATAGTAGTTCTTTCAAAAAGAAGGCACTGGGTTATAGTGCTGTCCGTAAGCACAGAAAAGGCAATCCATGAGAATTATTTTACAAAGTGTCATTGCAGAGAAAACACAGAAAACTTCAGTGTATTTTTCCTTATTACACAATTTAAAATACTGCTTCATGTAAATACAGGGATTTCTGCTGATATGGGTGTCACAGAACTTAACCTGACATTAGGGCATTTATATGTCTACCTGAATTCCAAGCTATCCTTTATTCTCTCTTAATTTGAGCAAGGACTAGAGTGTAAGCATCTGCTGCCTTAGTCCTCATACTGTCCATCACTTGATGACAAAGTGGATCAAATTTTACAACTTTGATCAGATAAGCTGAATTTGTCAGTGAGTAAGTCAGACAATATGGAGAAACGTCTTGCTAAATTTCTAGGACACGATAATTTTGAAATCTTTCTCCCAATATCAGTCTGCATTTCAGTCAGCTCCTTTGGAAACTGATAACTGTTGAAGTCTGGTTTGGTTCAAGGCATAAGTTAAAATTTGTTGTTTTCGAAAAGCTCTCCACTGATAGTGGATGAGACTAACCTCTTTTGTATGTGTCCTGAGATTTGGTGAGTAACAGAGAAATGTCTGATTCTGTCAATCTGGCAAGTAGCTAGGTTTTGTATTCTATGATGGGCAGTAATGAGACTATAGACTACAGGCTTTGTAACAAGGATGTTGTCCTTAACTTGGCAATTAGGACCTATTATTCAAATTATGTTGACTTCAGAGAATGGCATTTGCATAACTGCATTTGATTAGATAACTTCTTAAGTGGTATTGTACATTTACTTCAGTATCTATTTTCTTAACAGAGTTGAACACATGTAAGTGGTGATGGGTGACAGAAAAGGAGAATTACCCTGGAACACTGCTGAGTAAGGGCTAGCTGGATGTTGCACTAAGTCACTTTTAGAAGGAAAACAGTTGCAGAGCAGTTAGAGCTCTAAAGTATAGCAGAAAACTGAGTGACTTAAAAACAGAGATAAGCATAAGCCTTGCCTAGTAAGGACAGCAGCAAGTAATCCCTGGTGCAGTGGGAAAACCCTGTAAACCACTCCCTGAGGGCAGAAACTTTCAGATTCAGATCAGCATTCTTTCAGGATACCATCGGTCTTCTCTGATCTTTTTACTTACTGTTCTGTTATGATATCTTATCCTTTACATTTTTTTTCTTAAACTCTTCCTGAAATTACTTCATATTAGTTGGGGAGCTGATTAGATTTTCCTTATGATTATGCAACTGTCTAATTTTTCTGGCAGCTGCCATCCAACCCGATTGGTTATAAACTGTAATGCATTATAAACCCATGGCTCAGAAACACTGCATATTTTATACAAGAAAAATATATTCTGTATATTGTAAATATGGGTAGTTTCCCTGAGGGTTCCCACTTACATGGTAGTGGTTCACTAAATGTTAATTTCTGATTTAGTAAATTGTTGGATGATATCACTCAGGATGGTGACTGCTTGAGTAATGAGATTCTGATGATTACTGCCCCCTGATGAAAAGTGCTTCAAAACCATTCATAATACATGAAGAATGTAGAGCTTTTAGTATTTAACAACTATACTGATTGTTTTTTATGGCTTTTCATTCCAATAACTTAAGTTTAGTTAGCTTTTTAGTTTGTAAACTCTTGAGAATAAATATTGTCTTTTAATTTGTGTCCTTCTCATCACTGATTAACAAATAAATAAAAGGATTTTGGTAAGAAAGCAGGGGAATCATGACAAAATGGGGACTAGTCTCAGCAAGCTTTGCAGCAGATGCACAAGCAACCCACCCATCACAGAAGTATCACGCATTTGTGTGTGCTCTCACAGATTTTTGTTTCTCATAATGACTTCTATGTGTTGTGGATACATTTATACAGTTACTGCAATATAGATATATTTTACAGTATTGCTACAATTAAATGTTTGATGCTATGTAGCCAGCCTCAACCCTTGATTCACTGTTCTTTTTTTATTAACGCTGTTTTATCAGTGAATAGAGGTTAAAAACAAAACATTTAAAAAAAAGAATAAATGGCAGCGATTGCAATTGTTTTATATTCTGTTTATCTTTAATTTATTTCATCACTAGAATGCTGTATTGCAACTGCTTTTGAGAGCTAGTTCCCTGCAATCTATTTTTTTAGGATAGCAACTTTTTTTTTTTTTAATTCTGTCTTAATTTCTACTAAGCCTTGCATTTTCATATTGCATCTCTTGAACATCAGGATTCTCCTTAATATGGTAGATAGACTGTAGGAACAGAAACTAGATGAAAGAGATCCCTGATAGAGAAACTGCTGGCATTACAGTTTTTATTTAAATTGTAAGTTTTATCATTAAAACTATTTCATGCTTCTTAATTTAGGGAAATAGCTTAATGTGGTCTTATTATGAACAGCTATTGTTTACAAAGGACCGTGTCAGCTGCTTTTATGAACTCTTGAAGCCTTGATGATGTGGCAGCAGATGAGTTCAGTGGAGATTAATCTGAAAAACAATTAATCCCCTTTTATGAAATCATTAAATTAATATAATTAGAATTTAATTAATTTTCAATTCAGATATTAAGAAAAATAAAAACAAGAAGGTTGATGGGTTCAACCATATTTCTGGAGTTTGACTTTATATTAAGCTGGGTAGTGAGCACCAAATACCAAAATAATAGTACTTGAAATCAAAGTAGCAAAAAGGGTGAAATACTATGTGTTAGAGAAATGAGTCATATCAGCCTTGCTTTATTGAGCAGAAACATATACCAGAACTAAGTTGCATCACTTATGTTTGTGGGTTATATGATGTTCAATTTGTAAGTTAATTATTTTTAAGGTAGCTGAAAATTAAATCAATTAACTACCCTTCTCTGTTCTGTTTTCAGATCTATTAACTATCAGGTCTTTTCTTTCTTTCTTAAAATATATTCTGTGTGGTGATCATACCATGCACCATTTCCACAAGCCCAGGAGGCCGTTTATACTACAATACAGTGTGGAGACTGAAGCTCAAATGTAGCCCTCTACACACTGTTGATGTCCTGAAATGCAATCTAGGTCTAGAATGGAGTGAAACCAATGTCCAATAAATACAGGGAAGGATTATCTCACACTCCTTTCTGCCTCTAAAGGCCATAAGGGGCTCAAGCCACTTGGCTTTGCAAACTAAAGACTGAACATGAGCACAACTGTCACTGGCTTCTACTCCATTCAGTTGCCTGATTTTCCTGGCTAGCCCTTCAGATCACTGGCTCAGTGCCAGTCTCATTTTCATAGCCTCATTTAAAAGGGAGAAGAAAAAAAAAAGAAAGAAAGAAGGAAAGAAAAGCTAGAGATTTTGTTAATCTTTTTTGTTGCGTTCCTGTGTACCTGTTGAGGATGATAGTACTATATTAAACATTGCAGTCCTCTGGAAGCTAACCTGCTTGTGTGCCATGCAATGACTCAAGTGCTAACAGCTCTTAGGGCATTGGCATCTTACTGTTTAGGTGAGGAATTTCGCTGTGACCTTAGGAAAGTATTTTGCTACGCTGTAGAGGGGAGAAGAGAAATGCTTACTCTTCTCTTCCCAGGGATCTGATAAATCTCACAAAGGATAAAGTTTTGAATCTGGTAATAGTCTGATGTTAGAGAGGTGAGCTAGACTTACGAACGTGGTGCTTTCAAGCCTGTAAGATGTTCCTCTTCACAATGTAACTTCTTTGATAGAACTATAAGCTTGGGCTTCAGAGAATTGAAGAAGCAGAACATGGCATCATTCATGTACATTGCAATTACTCTGCTTGGTGTTCTGTTCTTTCTTGTGGAGACGATTATCTTTCTGAAGTAAAGCTTCTGAAAACATTCTCCAGCTGCTCACTTGTTAAGTGTTCATTTAGCTAGGTTTACAGAACAATGAATCCTTTGTCAGGAATTACCAGAAAATCAGGGGATAAAGGCCAGACACCTGCAATATAATATTCAGGGGTGAAAGCTTCCCATTTCCCACTTCAGATTCAGTGCAGGATGTTTGGAGGTATTGGTTGGTTCAGCTCTATTTGAAGCATTAAAAGATTTTCTTTTGGGGGGTGGTCTCTGTATACTTTCAGAGACGAAGATGCCTAACACTTAAGTCTAACCTATATATTCTCCTCTCTTATTTTGCATTGAGTACAGTGTTTAGAGGTAAAGATAGTAATACAAATGAAGAAAATCTGAGCCTAAAAGACTAAAAAGGAGCAGCCAGGTTTTTAGGAGACTGTCCTCCTGAAAAATGGCTACACACATTGAGGCCCTGCTTCAAGTCAAGCATTGCTCATTGGTGGGAAGTAGAGCGTAATTTCTTTCCTCTGTGCTTCCACACAGCCTTTGCCTTTTTTTTCCCCTTTTTCCTTTTTCCTTTAGTTAAATTATTTAATTAATAATAATTGTCCCTTAATTATTTTTCATTTAATTAAATTATCCTTATCTCAACCCATGAGTTGTTTCTTTCCTTTTCTTCTTCTAGGGGTGTTCAAGGTAAGGTTGGACCTGGCACTTAGGGACATAGTTTAGTGGGTGACATTTGTAGTAGGGTGATGGTTGGACCAGATGATCTTGAAGGTCTCTTCCAACCTTTATGATTCTATGATTCTTCCCCTCTTCTGTGGAGGCAAATGAGAGAGCGGTTCAGCTGCCTAGCAAGGTAAAACCACCACAGTCTCACCTGTCTCCTTGCCACAATACCTGATGTAGGACTCCTTGTTTTTTGGTGAATATTGCTGTGGTGAATTCTGTTGTGTTGACTGGTCTCAAACAGCTTGGTTGTTTTCTGTGAATCGCATTTTTTGCCTTCTGTAACCTTTAAAGTATAATCTCATCCTATAAACAGTTAACTTTATCACCATTCTAATAGTGTCAGTTATCACCTGTCATAATTTTTCTAATGTAACATTTGAGCTCACAAAAACATTAACACAGAGATTGCGTCGTACATTTTGTTACATGTTTTGACTTGGCATATAATCTTAATGATAAATCATCTGCCTGTTGTTGTCATTATGATCCATCCCATTTGCTTATGATTTCTAACACTAGACCTGCCAGAAAAGGGGAGACAGACAAAGAATTTTGCTTCGGGAATGAAAGACTGTAAATTACAGGTGTTGCAGAAAGACAAGAATCAAGAAGAAAACAGAATTAAATGGTGAAGAGAAAATTATTGAGGGAAGAGTTAAAACATTGATACCATTATAAGCTGAGTTGCAAAAAACACATTTCATTTATTCTACAGAAGGGAAAAAGATTCCTGTCTGTCTCTCAAGATCTCATTGACTATTGCCATACTGTATTCTTGTTCAGGCTGACATACTTCCTATTGGGCCTTCGTGGAAATGAAGAAATAAAACAGAAAATGCTGCAGAAACTCCAACAATAAGGTCATTTAGGAGGTATTAATACTCTGACATGTTTCTAGACTGCTAGAATATCTTCATATAGGCCATGAATTAGGATTTACATTGCAGCTAAATTATCTTTTGTTTATATGCAGTCATACCTTTCACCAACAGTATCAGCAGAGAAACTGGAGTTTTTGTGAAGCAGCTTTAAGCTGACAATAGTACTAAGTATATTTTTTACATGAAAGAGATTTTTAGGGTAAGCTATTCACTATGTTCAGAGGTCCCACACCCCAGTGAACATGCTTGAAACATGCTTTAGGATATAGACTGAAGTACCAAAAAAGGGTTTAAGTATTTTATTGCTGAATAGAACAACAAGGAGATGGAATGATAATATTTTGTAAAACTTGACCAACTCTCCCCCTGTATGGTGGACTTACAAGACTTAAAAATACTAAAAAAAAAAAAAAAAAAACACCTTTAAAATTTTTCCCCCAGTTGTGGTGATACTATTATTTCTTCTGAAGAACAACCACAAGAACAAGTCGTAGTTTCTAGGCTGCAACACTGTTTTTCAGGTAACAGCACAGGAAATCCCAGCAATATTGGTCATGAGGGTCTCCTTGGAGCCTACGACCAACAGACAAATTCCCTTTAAAAAAAACACAGCTTTTTCAAAACCAGGCATAATTTATGCTTTCACTTCCTAAAACTTTTTAATGGAAATAATATTATAAAATATGTATTTCACTTCCTAAATAATGAAAAGGTCAAGTAAGCTACTCAAAATAAATAGCAGTTTGAATACTTAAAAACTGGAAGTTTTAAGTATTTGTGCCATCTTGGGTTATGTTTCTTGGCACAATTTGTAAACTGATCATAGCATAATCAAGAAGCTTCATGTCAGAGAAAATAAGGGATCTTTGTCATATTTTAGTATGAAAATTACAAAGCCTTATGGATTTAAATGAAATTTCACTCCTTTTAATTTGAATGAGTTTGTAAGATAGCCAGAGGTGTCTAAATGAATTACAGCTCCCCTTGACTTCAGGGAGAATTTTGCTCGTGAGAGTGTGCAGTTTTTAAAAAATGGAGTCCAGGTTCCTGTACAGTTTTGAAAAATGCAGCCTTTGTCTTTATAACAGCTTATTTCTACCAATGGAGTGTTGAAAAGACATCAAACTGAATAGTTCTTAAATCATAAGAGCAAATCCAAGTTTAGCTAATGCTACAAAAGGTTAGCCAGACCTTTTGAAGTGATGTTATAACAGCTCTACGGTCTTTTGGAAACTGATCTGAAGCATGTTCTTTCTGTCTCTTTAGCAGTTAAAAGGAATGAGCTTTGTTGCCTAAACCAAATAAAAAATAATGACAATGTTTATTTTGAGTTGTGAGTGCAGGGAAAGGCAGGAATCTTTAGCTAGATACTGCAGAATCCTGTTCCACATAGTACCCCATGATACTTATTTCTTTCCTCAACAAAATAGAGGAGAAAAGGAGGAAGCCCTTAAGCAGAGGGCTGTGAAAAATCCTGAACAAGTCAAATGTGCTTGTGTGGTCTGATCCCTATTGCGTAGCTGCCACAGTCCCCAGTGCATTAATTTAGATGGGTAGAATCTGAAAAGGCAAAGTTTGGGGTGTGTGTTGAGCATGGCGTTATTCCTCTGTAAATGGTTTAGAGCAAGGGTTAAAATAAAATCAATATTCTTTCCTGTTGGCTTTTCCACTTTAATTGGGAGTGTATGTTAGCCCATATTCGTTAGACCAAGCTAGGGACATAAACCTGATTCAGTGCTGGACTGAAAGAGAGCAATCTAGTCACAAAAGTACTGTGTTAACAGCTTAAGGTTGATTAATTTCTGTCAAACTTCTCTGCAATTTCCTGGAGTGGAGGTGCCTATCAGATTGTAAACCCAGCCACACTCTGGCTTATCCCTCCCCTCTGAATTTAAATGTGCTTTAGAGAATCAAAGCTCACATATATTCTAGGCTTCCTATGTGAAAGAGAGCAGGATGTCTCGTGATAGTTATTGTGATGCTACAAAGAGGTTAGAGAGATTTACAGAGTAGTATCAATTATTTATTCCAACTAAGAATTGGAGCATTCTTGTATCTCCTAGAACATGGAAATAATGACTGTTGACAAAGAATCGTATAACTTTTAATGTTAGATGGCAAGGCTAAACTCCAACAGCTCATTGTGTTTGATTCAGGTTCTGAGTGGTCTTATATTTGAAAGCGTGCACTGGGGAGTTAGTTACTGGTGTGCCTGCAGAGTTTTTTGTGTTGCTTTTAAGAAACCGTCTTACTGACCTTTAACCCTCTTCGTGTGTGTTTGTTTTTGTCCTTTTTTTTTTTTTTCCAGATATGTAAAGCTGTCACTGAACATTTTTAGTAGGAAAACTTTATTTTGCCTGGAACTCTAAGCACCTAACTTCTCTGGTCACTGATGTAATAAAATAATACTTCTAAATGATTGCTAACATTGTCTTATCAGCTATTCCATTCTGAAATATGGAAGTTGCAAAGGAGAAAAGCAGAAAGCTATCTAATCTTCGCATCAGGATTTGTGAGGAAGGAGTATATGTAAATAAGTGGTATTCCCCTTTACAGAGTTGTCAGATGTGAAAGGCTATATCCAAAAGGCATTCTTTTTTCCTCAATAGGTCATATCTGAGTTTGGGATGAATCATTCCTGGGAAATTGGGTGAGCAGTAGGCAAAAGTATACTAAGCTCTATCAGAGACTGAGGTATGTTTCTTGATACATGCCAGAACTGTTTGGTCTGTAGGCAGTTTGTTGAAAGCATCTGCCTTTCTATGCTTCTTTACTTGTCCTGTAAAGGACACTATATATATTTTAGAGGTCTTTTCTTCACTTTGCACTCAAGTTAAATTAATTTGGCCCACGTATATAATGAAGACAAAGGCAGGAATTTACCCAGCTTTCTTTAAAATATCATTAAATACAGAGTTGTGGTGAGAGGTAGACATTATGTCTGTATAAAACCAACAGACTGTCAGAGTGTGAGTATTTGGGGGGTGTGGGGGGGAAGTATTACCCTTCCTGATTTTCTCTTGGTGCATTCAGACTAGCACACTAAGGGGGGCTTGGGAGAAACAAACCTTTAGGTACTGCTTTAACCTCTGAGGAATTAAGATTCTGTCCTGCAAACATACTTGTATTGGCTACAGGTAGCTTGTATACTCAGTTGAGGATCCTTTCCCTCACCTTTTTTGAGGTGATTGTAACTCTGTATTAAAATATACATGTTCTAAGGAATTTGTTGTGGAAGCACTGCAGAAAGTATCCCATGCCAAAAGTACCAAGTAACAACCTAACACGTAGTCTGTGAGCAAGAGGGCAAGTGCCCTGCAAGAATAGATATATAAGAAAAATTACACAGTTTTATGATCATTTAAGTAGAAATATCCCTGCTTTGGTCAGCCAACCATCCAATCCTGCCTAAAAATACCCAGCTGCACACCTGTTTCAGCAGCGTTTAGTAAACTGTTGCTGTGATGACATAAAATGCATTCCAGCTGTGATCTCCCTTTTTCCATCTCACCTAGCATATTTCACTGTGTGGTAACTTAGACAGTAGTTAGAAATGTGCTTAAAGGTCTTTTCTGAGAAGCCTGAATAAAATCATTATATTTGTACATACACTACAGTTCTGAAAATAAAATAAAACTCTCAGTGTGTACCCCTTTTGGAAGCAATTAGATATACCTGGCTCTTACCAGAGTAAACCAAAGATGTGTGGCTGTGGGGGTCAGCCCTCAGTGCTGGCTTCCTGCTGGCAGAACTGAAGAGATTGGGGCACATAGTGCTTTGCTTACACTGTGCACCTGGAGCCATTGCAACCCTTGTAGGGCAGTTTTAGCCTCCTATTTAATGCTATCAACATATTTATTGCAAAATGTGAGTAATGAGTTCTTAATTCCTGTTAATTTTTTTTTGGGGGGGGGAGGGGGGAGGAGAGTGGGGGAAGTGAATCTAAACCCTGCTGCCATTTCCAGGTGGGCAGGGTATTAACTCTCTTCTCTGAAGAACCATTACTTGTGGCTTTGCTGTAAAGCATTGCTGTAGTAAATGAAGCAAAAAGAGCATTTATGCTAATTAAGTTGACTATAAAGAAAGACTTAATATTCATCTCACCTGTCATTTGGGACTGACTGCTATTAAGTGTTCTGGTATTCATTTTTTTTTTTTTTTTTTGGTGGAAATAAGTAAGTGCCACAAAAACTCTTCTGGTGGGGGTTTTGGGTGAAGTAGTATCAAATGCAGGTGAGTGTCAGGTGGGTGGCTGCAGCCAGCAATGGTGCCTCAGCCACCTGGGCCCTCATGAGGCCAGCTGTGCTTGCTGGGGCATCTCCTTATCTTCACAGCAGCTTAGCTGCCTGGAGTGTTGTTGGAACCTGACTTTCAGTGTACCACGTTCAGGTGAGTCTTCATGTGATTTTTAGACTTCTTCTTCTCATGGGTGGGGGGGTGTAGGAGGAGAGCTGGGGAGTGGGTAGGAGCAGGGCTCTGAGTGCGGGGGGGCTGTGGCTGCCTCACAGAGCCCTGGGGTCTCACCAGCTCCATTTTGTGGTGGGAGGTGAGGCGTCCTCTCTGAGCGCTGGGGCACCTCACACCTTGCTTCATGCCTACTGCTCATGCCTGCGGGCTTTTCTGTTTGGTCAGGTTGTGAGTATGCTCGGGAGGTTGGTCTGGGGTCAAGAGAGGAGAGAGCCGTACATGTCTTTCTGCACGGAGCCATTAGCTGAAGACCCCAAGATGTGGTAGCTGTGTGTGAAGTTAGAAATAGGGATGAGTGTTGGTCCTCAGCATTTTCTCTAAGCCTGTCCCTTAACGTGCTCCCTTTCTAGATTGTTTCTGCATTAGAATGTAGGAGAAAATTGGACCTATTGCGTTATCTCAGCAGTGTTAAGAATGTGCAAGGAAAACTGCCACTGTGTTTTGGGGATTTTTATTTGAACATAAATCTTATGTTGTTATAAGAACGAGAAAATAGCGTTCTCCTCAGAAGATGACAAGCTAGTGAGTAGTAATATGCTCCACACAAAGAGAGTCAAGTAGTGAAAGAGGGGTAAATGTCTTTTTTTCTTTCCTGATTGTTTTTCTCAGTAATCTCATGTGTGTCTGGTTGGTGTGTTTGTTTTCATTTTTATAAATAACCCATATCTTGTGTTTATCTAGGTTGGTGAGAAGGTGGGAAGAGGTGGTCCATGGGGGGAAAAAAAAAGCTGTGTAATAGTAACATTTTGTGGGATATAAGAAAGTTTAAAAAGTTTTTTTTTTTAACTTTTGCTTCAATTTCCTGAAGCTGTTATTAAAATGGATGAAGTACTATATCTGAACCTTTGAATTGCTTCAAAGGGAAATATGTCATCACTTTGCAATTTCTGCAAGCTTTTCTTCAGCTTGCCAGCCCTAGGTTATGGATGAGCATACTTTAAGGAGAAGAGCTGTATGGTGGATTTTAAATGCTTTCATCTTTAATTGGAGAGGGAGGGAGAACCATTTAAAACGGTCATAAAAATTTTAATGTAATTTGCAGCCCATTTAATACATTGATTTAGGCAACAACAGAAGTATAGATTCAGCTACGTAGGGTGCTAAGTGACTGAAGCTTTCACACTGGAATGCTGACCAAGAAGTCTGTTATGAATGCTGGTGTATTTGACTTTTATAGTTACCTAGAGAAATTCTCTTTGTAGTTTCACATGGCCTAAATTTTAGTTCTGTTGTAATACAAATAATACGGAACAATACAAGTGTTGAAATAATTACCTTGCACTAAATGAAAAGGTAGCCTGGAGTGATAATTCTCGTGCTTATAGTGAATGTATGTGTTGATTGCGTGAGGTGCTACAGGTGTTTATTTGTAAAAAAAACTTGATCAACAACACTGTGACCTGGTTTATGTTTTGCTTCCTCTCTCACCAACTAAATTAAAAGCTAGCAGATGCATGTGCATAACACAATAAGCTTTTGCATTCTTTGATCAACATTTAACCCAAGTTCAGACAAAGACATTTCGTAGTATGAACACTTGAATGTTTTTTCTCAGTACCTCTAACCTGCAGTGATAAGTGTAAGTAAATACCAGCATTTTATGCCTAATAAAATGAGGGAAATAGACAGAAATTTAGTATCAAAATCTGAAGTCTGATTTGCTCTATCACAACCTGCAGCATTTGTTGATGTATTTGACAACCTTATGCTCACAGACTTACAGTTCGCTGTTCTTGGTTTACATGACTACATCTGACATTTTGCCTATGCATTTCTTATCAGTGTTCTTCGGTAATGAAAACTGATAGGGAGGGCAAGCTCTTGCTGCTCTGCACTTTGACATTCCTTTTGGCTGTTTCAGTATTGCTTTTACTGCCTGATTATCTTATTTTATTTTTTTTTTGCTGAAACTTGATGGCCTCCTATTTGATTTGAGGCTTATGGGGAGTAAACGTGAAAGTCTCCAAAAGACACTCTCCACTATGTACTCTGAAGAAGCTAATGATGCTTATAGGTTTTGTTTGAATTTTGTAGTCCATGGTGTTGAACAGAAAAACTTACGGGGTAAATTCAGTGTACCCAATACAGCGTTTCCGTTTAGAGTTGGCAGATGGGTAGTGCCACAGTAGCTCATTGTTCAAGACATAGTGTGACTAAGGTCAGAGCCAGGCCAAGATTCTTCAAAAAATTTGTCCAAAATGAATTCTACAGCCTTCTTGATGAGGAGTGAGATTCTTTTTTCTGAAAAAATGGATGCAGCCATGTGTCTGGAACAGGAAAGTGGGAGAGTTAGACATGTTGTTTTGCTACTGGAGAGGAAAGGATAGTTAGCGTATGTTGCCCAAGAGGTGCCGTATCCCAAATGCTTGCCATTCCTTTATGTGGACTCATCCCTTGTTTTGCAAATAGGAACCTGACATCCCTGATGTGGTATTGGCTAAGTTGGCTTCCTTAATTAATGCCTTGATTTGCCTGTAGCAAAGTTGTCACTGATCAAAATAAATTGGGCTTTGGAAACATCTGGCAGAAATCACCTTGACTTCATTCTGTTGTTACCTGGAAAAACCCTATCTGTGTTGGAGCTTGTGGGATGTACTGGAGGAGGACTCAGAGAAGAACGCAAGTACGAAAAGCTGGCTGCCTTCATCCCCAGACACTGCAGCAAGAAGGAAAACATGAAAATATTTGCACTTTCTCAGTTAGCAATTAAAGATTTATTGACCTTCACCAGTACTTAGAGGGATGTATATTAAAGACTAAGATCACAGGCTTTCTCTAAGAAACCTTAGTATATGAAAGCAGCACAGCATCAGGCTTGTTATGTGACTAAGAGCCCAAACAAGACATGCTTTCCTTTGAGTAGCAGATGACTGCTTTGCTTCTCTGTAGTTAGTTATCTGGGTGTCAGTGTGGACAGAATATTTGAATGAGAGAAAAATGGTAGGAACAGTTCAGAAGAACAACAAACATACAGTAGGTTGACTGTATTGAAGAAAGGACTGGGTGACCTTGGAGGTGAGTTTGGAAGTGAAAAGAAAACAGATGCTGAGACTGGTATAAACTAACACATAATTTGAGTTGGAGGAGAGGGAAAAGTGGAATCTTGATAAAGAGAGAGAAGTAAGAATAAAAGCAACAAAATGTAGCAAGTTGCCAAGTAAATTTTTTTTTTTTAATGCTTATTGGCAATTTTTACTTTTATTATGTACAATAAAGTGTAGTCATGATTCTAGTCTTTGAAGTTGTGGAGGATTTGAGCACAACAGATTTGGCAACAAGTGTTTGTTCTGTAAATTAATCCTGTCACTACTTTTAAGAAAACTTTCACCTTGAAAAATAGGAAGGCTTCCGCAGAATAGAGAGCTAGAGAGAGAGCTAGTTCTCTTGTACATAAGAGAGTTTTACAGAGTCCTAATGGAGTACATAGCTGAATGATTTACATGATTAATTTTAATGATTTTATTTGCAATCTACCTCTTTTAATATACTTCTCTGCTGTAAAAGTACAGTGGTAATACCAGGAGACAGTGTAAGAGCTATTATTTATCTAGATTTTTTTTCTTATTGATTTTAATGCCTTATTATTCATCTCAGACTCTTAATAATGAATATGAAAATTAAGGTGTTTCTACAGTACTTCAGAATATACTTGATTAAAAAGGAAACGAATGTATATGGACACACTGTATACCTTAGTCAAACATCTTTAGGTCATTTCTTGAGAATGGATAGCTGATGCTTAAGTTTGTAGTTGTGAGATTGGTTACAAATGTAGAATACACAACAAAGCAGTTAACAAGAATCCCAGAAATGTGATGGTTTGTCTATTGTATGTTTAAATTAGGTGCAAAAGCATTTCCTTAATGGTGAAAACAGGTTCCCTGAAGGCTGTTTATGTCTCTTATGGTTTTAGTTATTATTCAAACCTTATTGATCTGAACAGAATTATACAAACATATTGTCTATTCTCCTTGAGGTATAGTACAGAATTACCATTATAATTCATTGTACTGCTATGCAGTGTTTTAAAATTAGGAGGAAGCATTTACAAAACAACTTGCATTTGTTGGATTACTAACAAGGTTTTATATAAATATGTAACTTGCAGGTATTTCATAGATTCTGGCTGCTTCCCAGTGTTGCAGAGGGGAATGTGGTTACACACGCCACCTTTAAGGGTTTTGCTTGGTTTTAGGGCAAGGTATAAACAATACTGCAATTTTGGAGAATTCTTTTAACTACTTTGGAAAGTACATAGTGTAAAATAGATGTTTGTGTTTATCCCAGAGGTGGCTGTGTTTCAGTGGGATCTGGTGTGACGCTGACATGGTCCTTAGTGGTCTCTTAGAAATTCTTTGCCATGTGATCAGGCTTAAGATGATTTGGAAGATGCTTAAGGTTAAATTATCCTATTGTCCCAAATAACGTTTGTTTATTGCTTTGACTTTTATCTTGGTCTTATAGTTTGTAATTCTAAATTTTCATTACAGATTAGAATTAATACTGAAAAAGCAAAGGTATATGAGCTTGAATTTCCATATTCATTAAAAATGTGTTAGCTGTTCCTTGAAATAAGCATTACTGCATGCAGTTGATGCTATGATTGTACAGTAGTTGAGCTGTATGCTGCCCAAAATAGTAAAGTGTATGCTGTTAATATATGGGGTAAAATAAGCAAGCAGTATTAAGGACATAACTGATTTCTGTAGATAAGAGAACTGAATTTTGTCTGTCCTTATGGGTGGAGAGACACCTGCAAATATAATATATCAGCGGGGGTTCTAAAACAATTCTTTACAGTTTTTCATGTAAATCTCTTCAGTATAGTAGTCTTACTTGTGTGTCAAGTATTGGTAAACAGTGTTAAAAATGAATACTAGCACTGAAAGTGTTGAGATTATGTAAAACCCAATAGAAACCTGAGGGCTGAAAAAAGTAAATCAATACTTTATGACTGTGTTGTAAAAAGCTTATAAAAGGATGTCTATGCAGAAGAGCACTTTTAAAATGTCAGTATTTAACGATTTTCTAGAGGCATAGGTGCTGCATATTTCAGTCCGTGGACCAAAAGATATGGCCCCTTCTGTTGAGCTTTCTTGTCATGTACCACTTTGAAAATCAGTTGGGTGTTAGACATTTTATCATCCAGCACATCTCATTGCTTTTTAGGATTTGTTTTGATGTCGACGAACAGGGAAAACTTGAGATGGAGTGTTCTTGTTTCTGCCAGGTGTTGTGGTTTGGCAACTAAGTACCATACAGCTTCTCCCTTGCTCCCCTCCTTTAGCAGAAGGGGTTGTTGGGGTTGGGCAGAAAACAAGATGGAGGGAAAAAAAAATCAGCCTGTGGGTTTGAGGTAGGAGCAGTTTAATGAAAGAAAAGGCAAAGGCTGCAAGGAAGAAAAAGGAGGGAAAAAAAAAATTCTCCACTGCTCATCAGCAAGTGATATTCAGCCACCTCCTGGGAAGCAGGGCCTCAATTTGTATAGCACTTGTTCAGGAAGAAAAACATTTCTGTAAGAAGAGTCTCCTCCCTTCTTCTCCTTCCCCTCTCCCCCAGGGTGTGGGGGGAAGCGTAACAGTGTCCCAGCCAGACCCAGTATACCACGCTATAGATTTTTACACATTTACACACCTCCTGAAATGTGATGTATCATATCTTGCAATATCCAGTGGAATACAGATTTTTTGTTTCCATCTGTTTTATCACTTTGAGCATGAACCTGGAGAAACTCTGAATAGACAGGGGTTAGAAGAGTGTTTTGGCTGTATTCTCAGAATCTGAAAGTGACAGATATGAAAGGGAAGGGCAGTGGCCTTTGTATTTTGCAGATGAAATGGGTAATGTCATTGTACGTGCTGAGGATACTTCCAACATTCTGCTACTTAATTGCATTTTATATCAGAGGAAAGCCTTCATTTAAATGCTTGCTGCTACAAAAACAAGTAGTCTTGCTCATCTCCCTGCAAATGGGAGCACTATTATGAGTTCACAGAATGACTTTCTAAGTTAAAATAACTCTGCAGCACTAAAATAAGTATTTTGGGTTTTACATTCGTGAATTTAAAGTAGGCACAACTATCAGCCTTCAAAAACCAAATTTACCAAACAGATCCAAAAATTGATGTTGGCTCTTATTTGATACAAACATTAAAAACTAAGTGTGACTAGTTTTTCCTCTCATATTTGATTATGGATAAGGACAGAGGGCCTTGAAATAGGAAAGCATTTCTTTTTGATGTAATACGTCCTCTAAAATTGTCAGTCTTGCGAGTGTCTTCTAGGATTCATCCCAGCGTGCTCAGTACCCATCTTGAAAGATGAAGCTCTGCATTTCAGCATGTGTCCTTTTCTAAAGCAATGCAGAAAGTGTAACCTTTCTATTCTGATCTTGGAGTCTTCCTGTGTGCTGTTTAGAAGTCATAATGTTACATCCATGGAAGCAAGTCTTTAGTCTGGAGGTGTAAGAATTCTGGAAATTAGATCAGGATCATCAATAATAGTCTTTGAATGATTTAAGAGAGAATGTCAGAATAGAATGTTGCTATGGGATAACGTCCTCCCACTGCTAGATGAATGTCTTAGCATCCTCTTGGCATTCGTAGGAAATAAACACTGAGGTAAAGCTGAGACATTTATTTCTGAAATGGGAGCGATTTATCCTGATAAAGCATTGTATTCCAGTGACTCTGTTTCCATTATACCAAACAGTTCATGATGGTAGATGCTGTCATTTGATTTGATGGATGTTGATATTTTGTAGAATGACAGTTGAACTTTATGCGACTTTTATGCAAAATATGCATAGGTACTTAGAGAAATGTTGTTTCCTAATGGTTTTGGATGACAGACTTGCCTTTTGCTTTTAGCTGTTCAAAATGACTTTATTTGTCATAATACGTTAAATTTAAAATTCTATATATTTGTCACTCTGAAGTTTACTTAAAAGCATCAAAGTTTTGCTATTTAATGGCTAACAGAAATATTTAATATAACTGTAGCATGTAACAGAGGTGTCCTGTCAGTTAATGCAGTAACAGTTTTCAGTAGCTCACAAATAGCCTGAGCACTCACTCTCAGCTGAAAAATTATAGCAAAGCTGGGGTCGTACACCAGCCTGTGTACACCAGATCTGAAACTGACTTCAAAGCCGGACATGCCATATTCTGCTATCTAACGTTAATGACATCCCAGTCAAGGTGTAGTCTGTGTGCTTGTGTCACTGATGTTGGAAGGTAATGGGAGGTATCTCAATGTGACTTCTGTCCCAAGAAAAACCATAGGACCTGTTCTGAGTACTTGAAGAAGAGGTGATTGGGAACAGTCAGGAAGGATTCATCAAGAGTAAATCACATCTCACCAATCTGACTACCTTTTATGGTAAAATAACTCCGTGAATTAAGAGGAGAGTGGTGGATGTCATTTATGTTCGCTCTAGCAAGGTGCTCAGCACTGTTTCTTATGTCCAAGTTTGCATGTTGCCTGGATGATGAACAAATGGGTGGGTATGGCCAGTCCCAGAGTGCAGTGGCAGTTCATCCTATCCTGCCTGGATAAGTCACCAAGTGCTGCTGCTGCCCGTCCTGAGGCCTCTCCTGTTACACTGACCTGCTGGAGGTGAATGTGTGCACTTGCACAGAGATTGCAGATGATGCCAGATTGAAGGAACCAGTCATTAAGCTCAGGGGCAGGGCTGCAATTCAGAGGGAGCTAGACAGGCTGTAATTCTATACCCTGGATAACTTTTTTAAGGGCACATTCAATTCTACGTTTTACAAAAGAAGGATGTTTTAAATAGAAGGTGGCCTACAGAACTTGTACATTTAGTTTGGGTGTTTTTTTTTTTTTTAAGAATATATTCTTAGATGGAAGGCCAAACATACAAGTCTGACGTAGCGCTCATTCAAGGACTCCATAGGATGTTTTTGCAGAAATATACTTGGGTGAAATATTGGACATGTAAAAATTATTATTTACATTTACAAAATTACAGAAGGTTGATAATATATAAATTGTTTAAGAAAGGTTACTTTTCAACTTTCAGGAAGGAAGGACAATTTAAAAAAAAAAAACACCTAATTCAGTGAAAGGTTCTGGTATTTCTTACCTTGTGATGTTATCCTTCTAAACATAACTGTAAGAAGAAGACTTGATATCTTAGTAACACTGATTGTTAAAATTCTAATTACATCAGCGTTAACAACTGCAGCGTAGATAATATTCCTTCATTATTTGTTCTACGTTTGAAGATCAGTTCATTTACAGTCAATATTTGCACACCAATTTCCATGCATTTGTTTGGAAGTGAATATGTGTAATGAATAATGAGCCAGATAAATTATTTATGTAAGATCACTGTAGATATTAGGAGAAAAGGGCTTAATCATTTCTAGTTTAAGGCTATGGAACCTACAGACCTTGGGAAAATAAACCAAGTTACCTCATTAAAATGTGTAGATGTTTAAAAATAATTAACGCTATGCTGCGTAACAGGAGCAGCATTGTTTCAAAGGGAAACACTGAATACAAATACAGTAACAGGTGAAGAGAGTTGAAGGTAGTCTGTTTATGACACTAACCAGCTAAGCTTGTTTTGCTGTTTCAAGTATACAGGCCAGTTTAATATCAAGGCTAATAAGTCATTGCAGATACTTTAAATAAATTCCAAAGATGCAAAAAGAAGGAATAACGGTCTGTAACAATAACAACCTGCTTTTGATATATTTTGAGATGGCAACAACCAATTCTTTTAGGGATATTTGAGTGATGGAGGATTAATAGACAGTTTTTTGAGAAGGACTGGAGCTAATATTGGAGCCAACCTTACCGCTTTTATGAGGAAACATGACAAATGTAGGCAAAAAAAACAACAACAAGAGAACTTTTTTTCATTCAGACTTTTACTGTAGTACTACTACTACTGGAGAAACATAGGCTCAGCTCATGGTCTTATCAGACATTTCATGACATGACAGACTTGAATTAATGTTGAATTGCTTTAGGTCAATACTCTTGACTGCTGCATTGGTCACAGGCTCAGAGCAACATTGTGAGAGATGGTCTTGTCTGGATAAACCTGACATTTGCTAAACAAAAGGCAAATAAAGGATAAAAGGAAAGAGAATAGGTAGAGAAAGAAAAAGGACAAATAGGGAAGATAAAACATATTTTCAGTCTTTCTGGCTTCAAATTCAGATGAATATGTAACCTATTCACACAAGCTGTTTGACTAGGACAATACAAGTTTGGTATGGTTTATCATAATATTATGATATAGCTCAAGTTTCTTGTGGGATACTGTGATGGATTCAGGGAGACTGTGATCGTGGTGGTTATGCTGATGACGCTTTCCAAAGGATTCCAGAAAGAAGGAATCGGTAAAATGCAGCACCATCTTTGTGTATTGTGGTTCAGTGTTGGACCTAGATCACAGATGCTAATTTCAGATTCCATGCTTTTCTTATTTAGCATTTTTTCTGTGGTTTTGTCTATGTGGTGCCTTCCTGTCTTCCAGCTGATATTGTAAGTGAATTTTAATATTTTTAAATATGTTTCTGTGATAATTACTGTTTTAATGATTTGCTAGGAAGAGGTACTAGAGGGAAGCTGGTGAATGAACCGGTTGAAACAAATACCAGCTTGATTTTTTTTTTTTAAATTTAAACATGTGGCTAACATACAGAGCAATGATGATGGAGGAGAACTGATATCAAAGATTAATTCCATTTTGATGTTTTAATTTTGCTCATAGATGCCTATATCATGCAAGAATTGGCATCACTGAGGTAGCACCTAGCTATCCTGTTGATATATTCAGTAATATGCAATTAATGAGGAGGATTTTTTTTTTTTAATCACCTATGGGGCCCCCTTCCTTACCTCCATGAAAAGCCCCAGTATGACACTAGGAATCAGAAGCTCTTCCTTTCTCTTCATCTTCTCAACTTCAATGATTTTCATTTTGTAAGTCCCTTTATTCTGGACTCCAGTGCTACTGAGCAGCAGCACTATTTAATGACCTTCTGCATCAGCAGTTTCATCTCTTGAGAAATTAAAATTGATTTGTTTTGTCTTTGATACTGAAAATCTAAAGTGTAACTTTTCCTGACTTGTGTAATACTAGCATCTGCAGTCAAGAAACATTAAAGAAGAGAATAAAAAATCACAAATCTTTGTGGAGTTAAGGCTGTTTTACTGTTTTAAAACAAACTGTTAACTAACATGGTCCAAAACAACGACAAAGAAAAAAGGCATGTCACTGTATAGTTTTGTCCCTAATCAGAATTAACACTTTTAAATATTAGTAAGTATATGTATTGATGTAATAGTATAATTATATATTTGTTATATGGATTAATATAATATTACAGGGACTCTGTGCAAAGAAAAAAATTAGTTTTGTATTACTTTTTGTTTCCATTTGTGTTTTATAGGACCTAATTCCTTTCTGTTCTTCGCCATTCTGTCTTAAAAAATTGGCAGGTTAACCTATAGATGTAAGAAGCATTATGCTCATCCTTAAAGGATAAAGTAGTGTTTGACCTCCAACATCTATTCTGTGATAGACTGCAACTTTCAGTTTATTATTTTAACAGATCAATAGGTACATTAACTTCAATAGGAAGCCCAGACTCTGCCTGAAGTTAAATTTGGCAGTTTTTTTAATTAGTTTTATTCTCCCATAAGGTTAAAAATTCTTTAGGACAATCAAAGACAGGAAAGTAATTCACTGGAGAAAAAGCAATGATGCAGAAAATGCCAATATCAATTTCCTAAATAAGTCATAACTTGAATGCCAAGAATCTTGTTTGCGCTACTAACTCTAATAGTATGAGTAAGCTAAGGCACTGATCAGAAGGCACATTTTACAAATTTGTGATTTAACTTAAGAGGATGACTGAGACAAATTAAACCTTGCTGAGCTATATAGGATAGTATCTTGGGGGGGTGGGGGTGGGGAGAAGACCTTTAGCCTAGAGGAAACAGTTTTGGTTGTAGCCCGATTTACATTTTAAAGGCACATGAAGGTGGACAGTTAAGTGCTGAAAGGGAAATTTCCAGTTCGGGTGTGTATTTCGTATGGCATAGCATATTTGAGGTTGAGTGGAACCACAAAATAAGCCATTAAAACAAAGAAGCTAGTTAAGTGAAATAAATGTTCTTTTATTTCTTCCACCTCAAACACACAGTCCATTGAATCTATTGAATCATTGAATCTGTGGTCTATTGGATCTAGCTGGAAAGTGTTTTGCTATAATAACTTGTGGCTCAGTGGTAGAAGAATGAGTGTAAAAGTGCTGAAGCTAATGTTGGTTTCCTCAAAGATAGACAGAGAGCGTATATGAAGACAGATGTAAGGTTTCATGTTGGCCTGAACCAATTGATTTGTCTTCTCCACATCCCACTTTTCTGTAGCTTAAGAAACATGGGAAATTACACTTCTCTTGGGGTGGCAGCTGATCTCGGGCAAAAGTGTCTGCACTGAATGGATGCAGAATGCTCTGTTTCAAATGGGGTTGTAAAACGTGGAAGACTGACATTTCAGGAACCAGCTCAGTGTATCTGCAGTCCATGATCCAGACTGGCTGCTGCTCAGAATGAAGAAGCACCATTTTATGAGGCTCGTTGACAAGACTGGAATGGAAGCACAGATACCTAAATATTTTGATTTTGTTTCTAAAAGGAGTGAAATAGACTTGAGGAAGGTTGTAAGATATCGATGGAAGTAGATTGCTGCTGTAATTCATGAAAAGGAGGAGTTCAGTGACAAAAGCATTGAGGGAAAACTGATTTTCTTAGTCTGTGTCAATGTTTGGGAGCTTTTGAATATTACCAGCCATAGAGACTTAGTACTTCCAATAACACAACTCTTCCTTTGCCTGCCTTCCGTTCACCCTGACCTGCCACACTGCTCAGTCCTGCATACATTTTCCTAAGCTTTAGTTGAAAGCCAGGAAATGAGGGAAACATTGCATGGGAAAAATCAGAAACTTGTTTTCTCCTTTCAATTTCTTGATCATCAGTTTATACTTTGTGCAGTTCTATTTCTTGGGCCAGAAAAATCTCTAAGGAAAGAGTAAATGTCTCCAGAAGTCAAATGGTTCTGATTCAGTAATCCATAATGGTATTAGGAAGTGTGCTGAAGACAGAGAGAGATCTGCTGGATAAAGCATAAATCCTAAGTATTTTTGGTTGCTAGAACACATTTTTCACAAGGCACAGTTTACTGGTCCACTGCTTCAGTTTGGTCTGCATTTCAGCTGGAGAGATCGTACCTTGCTCCCTTTCAGTCCTTAGTTTCTATAGCGATTAGAAGCACTCCAGAGCTGTAGGTAAAATGCAGCCTATTTTTCCCCACTGTGCATGCACATCGTGAAACACAAGTATTTTGCTTCAGCAAAGCTTACTGATATCCTAGGGTGAGACATGCTGAAGAAAGGTAGATAGCGATAATTTTTTGTACTTCATTTTCTAAGAGGGCACAACAGCTAGGCTAGTCAGAATATCTACAATATTATTACATTAAAAACTCTCCTCTCCTCAGAAGGACCGATAGCAAATGGCTCTCAAATGTTAGCTAGATGCATAAAGATAAAAAGTACTAAAAATAAATGTCCAGTATGTTTATATTTACAAAAATATTTTGAAAAATATTTTTCTGGTGTTGTTGCAAAATCTACTATGAGTGGAAAAAAGATGCAAGAAATCTAAAAAGCAGGGTTTTTTTTCTGTTACCAACTTGTGTTTAACTTCAGAATTTCAGATGTTTGAGAATTTTTGGGAGACAGAGGGATTTGGCCAACCTCTCTTCAGTGGTTTGTGGGGACGGGACAAGGGGCAATGGCCACAAAATGGCTCACAGGAAGTTCCACACCAACGTGCAAAAGAACTTCTTCACAGTGAGGGTGACGGAGCACTGGGACAGGCTGCCCAGGGAGGTTGTGGAGTCTCCTTCTCTGGAGGTTCCTTCCAACCCCTACAATTCTGTGGTTCTGTGAATTTTTAGCATCGTTTTGTCCTATCAAGACTCTTTAAAAAAATTATTGAAAGCATTAAAGAAAAGTGAAACTGCTTTCATTTCTGTTTGCACTGTTTTGAAGTGTGGATTGAAGTTAAATGATATTTCAGTTTTAAAATATATTGTGTTCATATTTTATTTTTGAAGAGGTTACATGTTAGTTCTTTACTTTTAAGGGAAAGACATTTATAGACAGCTTTATTATTTTGTTATCCAGGCATAATGCCTTTAAATATATGACTATAGCAATTGTGTGTGTTTTTTTTTACCTTCTAATTATTGCAAATTAATTTATATTATAAAACAGTCTTCAAGATAGTAATCACTTAGCATTATAAGGGCAACCAACCTAGTGGAAATTGATTAAGATGCAATTTATAAAGGAAAACATAAATAGGCTTTTGGAAAATAATGCTGGATATATACACACAGCAAAAAATAAAGTTGAGGATTTTAAGTATCCACCCCACAGGCATAAATAAGGACAAAAGGCAGTTAATTGAAAGAATTTGTAAGGTGTGCTAGTGGAAAAGAATTGTCATTGATTTATAGCAAAAATCCAAATATTGTTGATAGAAACAATATCAACCTACAGCTAGCAGACCAGCCAAATAGTTTAGGAACAGATCTTCAGAAACAAAATTTGTGACATTTGTAGCTCCTTTAAAAACAAGTATGCTGTATTTCACAAACTATTTATAGTGAGAAATATCACATATCTCACTATTTCAAGTGAGAAAATGTTAACTGTTGGGAAGACTTGGAGGATTTTTTAAAATTTATTTTTAAATTTGTTTTTCCCCCCAGAAAATGTAAATAAATGTACACTCTTCTCAACCTGTGCAATGAAGCTCTTCTATTAAAATATCCATGGGAACAGACAGAAAAAATAGCGAGAAATAATAATAATTTACTCTGTGAAAATTAGTATTTACTTGTAAGTTGGTGGTAAAATGTCCCTGGGTTTTCAGGTTTCTTCCAATTTTAGTCTTATGCTCAGTTTAGGTAGTCGTACCTTTTATTTTCTTGTGCAAATGCTTTATTTGCATGACCAGTTAATTTTTTTTGCATGTATTTCTAAATATTGCTCATTTAGGTTAATAATGCTAAATTGTGTCCTTTTGTAAAGTTATAACTAACTAAGTGTTATATTTTGAGATGAGCTTTGCTTATATATAACTCTGTGAAAGCAGCAGAAATAAATAGAAACAGCTACTGATACGTAGATACATACCCGTGTGTACTCACACAGGATATGATCATTTGTCTTTTTCACTTCTCTTTTGTGAGGAGCGTCAGGGTTTAGCAGTGATTATCAAGAGGGCCTTGTGCCATGAAGTCAGTGCCTTCGTCTTGTGGACCTTTTATTTTTTTGTGTGGATTAATAAAGTCAGTGGTAATCAGTGAGCACTTGCACTGTAGTGTCTTCTGCCTTTCAGTTCTGTGGACCATGCTCTCTGACAATGTTAAGGATTATGAAGTTTTTCTTAGTTTTTACTGTACACAGGTTAATTTGATAGGCTCAGCTCAAATGGAGGCTTACTAAGTTGCTGTGAAATGACTTAGTTCCTCGCTGACCTGCGCTTTGTGTTTGCACTTGGGCAACTCTCTCCCCAGTCAGAATTCTGCACTGACTAGGAGTCATGTTTCACATTTACTTTGTACAAATGTAAGTGATATTATGCAAGTCAAATACTAGTGAGAAATAGTTTCTTGTCATATCTACCTCTGTGTAGCAAATAGGACTAACTACTTCATGTCATGCTGGTATTCTCACATCTGTTTATTTGGTGATGTCAGCTGTGTAGTGTTCGAGTGTATCTGGAGGAATGCTTTGATTTTTTTCTCCTGCCTTATTCCATAGTGCAACCTCCTATTCCTCTAAATGAAAAAATGAACATGTGAACTAAGCTTTGCTTAAGAAATCTATTTCTTTTCATTCCTTGGGCTTGGTTACCTTCAGGCCAGAGGCTGTGAAAGATCTAGGAGCTCTCATGTTTTCTCTGTCTTTATGCTGGTTAGACCACAGGCTAGGTCTGCAGTTGTGGTCATTAGCCACTTGCTTAGTTTCAAGGCGATGATGCTTTCCTTTCCCTGTATTTAAACCTGTGGTGCAGCCATTATATGTACAGTGCTTGTAGCACTACTGTCAAAGGTGTGGCAAAAAAACTTAGTAGTGACAGAAGGAATATTCTTAGTGTGGCAAGAATGCAGGTAGTGTCATAACTATCCTCGTTAGAACAGATTAGAAGCAATTAGGAACAAAAAATTGAAGTAGTGACAGCTCTTCAAAGTAGGTTGTGTTTGTGTATCTAGTATGTGTAATGTAATGGTGGAGATTATAAGAGGACTTTAATGTCATATGTTTCATAGATTAAGCATAAGAATGATTTACAATAAATCTTAAAGAAATCTTAAAGTATCGACATGTATATTGTAAAAATTGTGCCATTACCAAAGATTTATTTTTAAGTTACTATACTCTACGTATTTGCCCACTCGCAGTAAGAAACAGTGTTTTATTCCAATTTGGTTATACTTCCATGCAGAACATGTTGTTTTGTTACACTTACGGCTTCCTTGACTTTCAAAACAAACATTTTAAAGGAAACATTTCTCAAGGAGCTGATACCAGAACTGTGCATTAATAAGCATCTAAATTACATATCTTGCCATGTAGAACAAATTGGATTTCTTTTCATTAATACCAAGGAAGCAGAAAACAAGCTGAATCCCGAGTGAATTAAATGAACATAATTATCTGCCATTTCTTCTGCTACTGTAAAACAGTTTTTATTCAATTAACTCATGAGCATGTAACCACTATTTCCATGGAGTTCAAAACAGCTTGTGTCAAAATCAAGGAATTTCCATATACATTGTATGCAGTAGTTTCAAACCATCTATTACCCTAATCATGGCAAGTGTTCTTGTACGTTTTTTCAGCTTAAACCAACAACCTGCTAGTGGTTCTGCAATTTTTTTCTCCTAAGCAATTTTTTGAAATGCTGTAGTACCGTGCTTGAAACATGAATATTTGTTTATTGTTTTGTTGAACTTGATTCCAGCTTGGTAGAAAATAACCTTAAACATTAGTTCCCATAAGGAATTAGGAGAAAAATGCACACAAAGTTGTGTGTGTGGTTTTTTTTTTGCGTTTAAGAAGCTTGATGGGGACTAAAAATCTCATAGTTACCATACTCTTAATTATTAACTTTGCTAGCTTTCTGTTGAGAACTTTATATTATTACTGTGTTTTTAACGTCTAATCAGTGTGGAACTGGTAAGATGTTATATAAAATACAGAAGAGAAATACTAATATTTAATACTTGGAGGTCTGTTTTTTCCCCCCTCCTTCCAATTATGAATTTCTAACTGGGGCAAGTTCTATTTTATGGGAGACCAGAGGAAAAACTCTTTTCTGCTTTGTTTGAAGTGATCTATTTATTTATTTATTTATTTTGAGAATGGGTTCCCAGAACTTCTAATTTTTGCCTCATCCTGTAATGTTTCTGGCTGGTAGTTAATTATTTATTCCTTTCAATATCACTCTAGAGATCCTTGATGGATTAAAGCTTCAGTGCAAAACATTTACATAATAAGATAAATCTCATAATGATACAGAAAAAAGTGTCCCAAAGTAATGAAAGTAGTTTTCCCTTAATGTTATATGCAGAAACAATTTGTGTTATAGCTTTTTAAAAACATATTCTGTTACTCATAGTACAGAATAACAGTTAATTTAAAAACAGCAGCTATATCATTAGATGAATCTGCTAGAGATGAGAAATCTCTGTGAGTGTTCGGTAGGGCTCCAAGTTAAGATTGCAATGCCAGAGCAATATAGCTGTGCCTTGCAAAACTTTGTGAGATAGAAGAGATATTGCCACCCTCTACAGGGACAAGAGGAAGACTTATGCTGATTGCTCTGAAGGGAAAGAGGAAAGGTCTCTTGCTTATCCTAAATCAGAACAAATCCCTGGAAGCTAGAGGATTTGGATGAAATACAATTCCTGTTTCTTGATCAGACTACACAATCACTGTAAAATATTATTGCTGTTGAAATGTTCTTTATTGCTCTTCAGACTACGGTTACTGGCTCCACAGCTGTATTGATGGAATAGTTTGTTTGGATATTCAAACTCCAGCACAGATCAGTGCTCTTGATTTTTGTTTTTGAAACTTTTACTTAACGAATAGCTGTCTGCCCAAGAGCATGGTCTAATGTTTACTTCAGTGATGGTGACCTGTAAAGGATGCCATGTTTGCTTGGAACAATATGAAATGTATCTGTACGTACATCAGTTCTTAACAATCCGAGCTTGAACAAATTTAGGTTGCATATTAAGCCAGAAATGCATCTGAACTTTATGTGAACTGAAAAGTGGATCTGCTTTGTTGTTCTGTCTTCTCTTTCTTATATTCTTGAAAGTACACTTCTTGGATTTGCTGTTCTACTCTTCTGTCCTCCATTTAGGTTCAGAAATAAAACAACATCATGTGGCTTGTGCAATCATCAATTTTTATTATCTGTTAAAAAATATCCTTTTTTGAGATTTAGCATGACATATGATGGAATGGGGATTCTTTTTATATTTGAAAGGATGATTACTACATTATGCTTGACTTGAGCTGCGTTTGTACACAGGGAGAAGTAACAGACAAATGCCATCATTGTAGAATGGCTGTCCGCTTTTAAGTTCTGCATATTCTGGAAGGGAAATGTGTATCTCCTGTGTAAGAAATACTGTTTCTTAAAGATGAAAGAGTAAATAACTTGATGTAAATGCTTTAATGTAAAGCATTATAGTATTCAATGTATGACGCAGGCAAGTGCTTCTGGGATACCCTTTTTTAATTTACAAGTAAAACACTTCAGGATTTCTCGTTGTTGTTGTTTTGCCAATGCTACAAGCTCAGCTTGAGATGTAAATCAAGCTGTGTTCATTCTGGTTCATGCATCATTGCCAATAAAATGTTTCTGGAACTGACACTTAGCTGGCAGTCTGCTGGTTATTTGGGGATGGAATCCAGCTTGCGTTTCCATAATGGTCCTGATTCTCCAGAGCTATTGCAATAAATACTAAAGGTGAATTTTTGCTGCTTGTGCAGACACACAAGTTTGAAAACACTGAGCTGAGATGGTCACCCCCAAGATTCCTCCCAAAGTCTATGGGTGCTGTGAAGGCTGTGTCCTCCCTCCCCACTGCCAGCATGTGTCCCAAGGTTACTCTGAGGGCTCTGAAGTGCCTGATGACCATAGCTGCTGGCTGTTGCATTGTTTAGCATGGGGAAGCTGTTGTCATTTTGATGCTACATCCATCTGAGATGAGAGGAGGCTGAGTGCGGATTGTTTTGTGTGGCTGTTTTTGTTTCTGATACTAAAGAAGCAGCTGAGAATGCATAGCTGGAGGCTGTAGGAGTGTGGTGGTTGTGGCGGTATGGCCTGGAGCAGGCAGTGCTGCTGGCTGAGCAGTCACTGGGCCTGCCACCGGGATTGTCGTGGCTGTAGCGCTGTGTTGGAAGTGATTGCTTTAGCTAGCAGGCTGCTCCTGGGGGAAGGGGCCTCCAAAAACGCCTCAGGGGTGGGAGTGCTTGTGCAGCACAGAGAGGTCAGTAGTCTGGTGTTACTGTTTCACAAGGACCTGTATTTAGAGTTACCTTCTGAAGTTATTTGAGTAATGTCCTTGTTATGAGGGGTTGATGACGGGGCTATTTGGGCATCTCTTCAGGCTTATAGCTAAAAACAGCTTCTAATGAACACTGAATGAGGGCCTGAATTTTCCTGGAGCTTTCCCATTAAAACAATGTTGATTTTCTTTTTTTTGACTAAAAGAACTTTTTTTTATATAAGCATTTTGTCTATAGCTTATCAATTATATTTTTCATTAACCAGGTTAAACTTTTTTTATTTAATGTCTTTGTGAAGTTCTAATGAATACAATCTGTAGACTTCTAAGCTTTAAACAGCCTTTTGATTTCTGCTTTATGAAATGTCCATAATTATATATTTATTTTAAAATTCAAAACTTTATTTTTAAAATCAGTTTGTTATATGCTTGCATTAACAACAGAAATAGGCTTCTTTTAAGCTCCTATCTGTGTAGTGTGAATGAATATGGTACTGTAACATCACGTCTGGTAATAATTTGCTTGTATTTAATTTTCCTCCTATTTTTTTTATGTGAAATTAAAATGCCACTCGACTATCCTCTCAGACTACCTTTTCATTCTGTAATGCTATAAATCCACATCATCAGTGTTTTTTAACATCGGGGGGTGTTTTGTGTCGAGTAGAGCTTGAAAAGAGTAATTGAAATCTTGAATAATGCCATTCAACTTTCTGTAGCTTTTTTCTCACACCCTTACCCTGAAAGTGCATAAAAGGCACAAAAAAACAAACAACAAAAAAAAAAACCACTCTCTTGGGCCATGTATCAAGTTTTGCTCATGATGCACGTTAGACTTGCCTGGCATATGACAAGACAACTTCTTCGTTCCATAGATGAGTTGAGTTTGGTCTCTGTGCTTACTAGACAGTAAGGCCTAGTGACATTGCCAGGACTCATATAAATTACATTTTCATGAAACTCTAATTGTACCTGTGAATTTAAGTTTTGATCTTTCTACAATTGAACAAAACAAACAAATGAACACCTTTATTTGTCTTCAGTGCAGGTGGAAGAGTGTCTATTAGGCTGTTTCTCAATTAGCCTCAGAAGATATCTTAATAAATAAATTGAAAAAAGCTACTGTAATTAAAAAAAAAAAGCCACCACTTGTTCACAAAACAGGGCAAGGACTGGTGTTAATCTTGAGGACTCTCCATGTCTATCTGACAGTATGGCTGAATGTTCCCCTGTAAAGACAGGGTGACTGGGCAATTATAGCAGCAGATTTTTCCATGCAGGAGTACAGCAAAAGCTCCTTGGTATGACTGACATAAATTTGACATTTGTGATTTCAGATTTTTGATCTGGAGATCTGCCCATAACAGTCATTACAAACGAAGTACCCCATTAATTTGAACTGCTCTATATGAGTAGATATTTAAATGAGATTACAGTGCAAAGATATTTGTATATGTCTTCAGTAAATATTTCATAAAAAGAATTTATGCCAAGTTTGTAAGAAACTACAGGGCATGAAGAAATGAAAAGCATTCACAAGTCCATACTAGCACTGTTTACAATGCCAGACAGTAAAACAGTCATTACATTTTAGTAATTTGTTGTTGTTCTAAATGTATTTCTGCATTTAGCATTAATTTGTATAATACGTTAGATTTTTTTTCTATCCTCATTCTTCTGGGAGATGAAAATTTTCGTCTTTAACAACTGTGCTTTATAACTCAAATCTGTGTCCTACTTCTGTAGTTTCTTTGAAATTTTCAAGAAGCTGACTAAGACGCAGTAACTTCCTGTTTTACCAAATCAACTATTTGCTTACTTGTTACCCAATGTTCTAAGGATGGCTTTTCAACATCCTAATATATTCCATCTCAGTAACAGTTCAGAATTGTCTTCCTATGTTCTGTATGCTTGGATGCTTTTTAAAATGAGGTGTTCCTGTGGAACAGGCTTGATACACGTTCTCGAAGATAACAGTAAACTGATATCACCATGTGGATTTTGAACAAAAGGCTCTTCAATGATCTGCAAGGACAAAGATGCCAAGAGAAGAGAGCGCAGAGCATCAGTATGATTAAAAAGAATTCCTGATAATAATCATGAGTCATCTACTTAAAATTTTCCATCATTGCAGAGTAAGCAATATATGCAATTTAAATACATGGGAAAATAATGCAACATAAATATACTCACCCTTTTATTCAGTATTATCTACTTTTCCATTTTGAAGGGTTAATGCTGCATGTGTTACAACTTTGTAAAGCCCAAGAACTGGAATGCGTGTCTGGAAGACCTGGAACAGGATGTTTCCCCTTCAAAGGCATGTTTACTTCCCAGTATTATTTTAATGCCTATTTTTCCCCTTCGTCGTTGCACTGTTGCCAGCACAAGTTGTTTGTTGCCAGCACATCCTGTTGTCAGAGTTTGTCCTTGGTTGGCTTCCAGTGCAAGTACTAAGAGTGTTCTGTTTTGATGAAGTAGGAATATATAGGTTGTCATAGTTTTTGTTTGTTTGTTTGTTTTAATGAATGTGTATCCAGTATCAAACATTTACAAGGGGCAAGTACATATACTGTCAAATTACTATCACTTACTGTCTCCATTCAGCAGGTGAATTGAAATTGCAGGCATTTGTGTGAATTCTATAGTTAGCTGCCTTAAAGAAACTTTAAGGAAAGAAAAGTCTTGACTGTTTTTGGTAATGTTTTTTAATCAATAGATCTCCATTCTCTACAAATAAGAACAAATTCTCTTAGCACTCAAGATAAAAACTTTGGTGCAGTAGGATACAACGTTTTGCAAAATAATGGATGTCAGTAATGTTTTGTTGGTTGATATACTTACTATAATTAACAGCGGTCACTGTAGTATTTTGGGGATATTTTAATGGATGTTTCATTTTTCTTTTATTCTTTTCACGCTGTTATTAGCAGCAAATCAAAATTATTCTAACCTCAGACTTGCATTTGTGGTATGTGATCCTGCAATCACATGGTTTAGTTGCTCGACTTTGCCTGACTTTTCTCACTTGAAGCCCATGAAGTAAAGTCAGGCAGATCAATGAAGCAAGTAGAACTAACCTAGGATGTTTGGATAGTTGTTCTACGCTGTACAGCTTTTGTTCGTGTGCCAGAAAAGCTGCTGAACATCCTCCTCATCCAAACCGCAGCTGTATCCAATCCTGGTTCACTTGTGGCTGCAAAATCAAACTCCTAAATAATAGCCTGTCAAAAAAGGTTAATTTTCAGGTCTGATACTCGTGACAGTGTACTGTTAAACTATATAGCATCAGTTTAAATGTCCAAACATATAATAGAGTTTGCCCTAGAAATTAAAATTATCATGTAAACTGACAAAATTTATACTGGCGTCTAATTATGGTGTATAATAGGGTCTTGTTCCACTGTACTAACACCTCTCTTTAATTTTTATTTTTTTCAAATCTCATTAATCTGGACACGCAAGTTTTATTCTGTTTTGGACTCTAACTTGCTACAATTGCAATTCTGTTTTATAAATTCTGTTATGGTTAATTAGCAATTTTTATTGAAAACAATTTGCTACTAGATTAAATAAGAATCCGTAATCCAGACTCTGTCTTATCTTCATTTAAACATTGAAGCCTGAGAACAATTTTGAAGATGATTCTCTTTAACCGAAGTTTCCTGTGTTGTTTCTTTAAAGCTGCAACTCTATTTTCTGTGAATGTGCTTTCAGTAATAAGAGCCTTAGGGTGTCATCTTTTGTTTCTGTTCTTTTTGTATTTCTGATTGATGGCATTTGTAGAAGAATCGATTTCACTTAGTAAGAAGTCTGCCATGCTGCTGCGCTGGTGGTATTGTGGGAGTTTCATTTTCACTTATCCTTGGAGTGTCTGAGTGTTGGCGATAGAGGTTATGACATTTCTAGAAGAGCCTCAGCTCTGTAGTTTCTGCTCTTTGTAAGAGCAGACAAATACTATGAAGTCCTTCTGATAAGGCAGAAAGGATGCTGTGAACTGGATGGTATTGTAAGGGACCATACTGATGTTGTTGGCTGGCTTTTACCACGTTCATCTGAAAGAAACATTTTGTTAGCCATAACCAGAGTGCAAATTTTATCCTAATTCTGTGGTTGCTTTTGTTCATCTTGGCTGGGGACAGAGAAGGATTGCTCCAGTGTTGAAAGATGAACAGTAATGATTTGGGTGGGGCCTAAAGGAGTTTGAAGGAACTTGAGTGTAATGCCTCACGGTATACAACACATCTTGGTCTACATGAACTTGGAAATTGAAGGAACGTGAAGAGAGAGACTCAACACCATAAAGTTCTGGAAGAAAATCTGAGGTAAACAGTCTGGTGAGGAAGTTATCTGATAAAGACATCTGATAATTTGCACTTCAGGAATTAAAAAATAATAATTGCATAAGGGATTAAATTGACATTATTCAAAAGTGAATCCAAAGGAGATGACCAGAGTTGGGTAGGGTAAATCAGCACTGACAGATTGTATTGGATGTATGTTTATAAAATGGTCACAGGTTTCAGAGATGATTTACTCTGTTTCAAGGCTGAGTAAACAGGATGTATCAAATGTCATTCAAGAGTTGTAATGGCTGTGGTTATTGAAAGCAATGAAGTTGTAATAAACTGACTTGAACACCAATATTTGGACAGACACCTGTCTTCATCAATGACAACATTTACTTATAAAGGCTCACAGATGTTATAATGTAGAATTAATGCATTTACTGTGGTCCACTGTAGTGAATTTAATTTCCACACTTTCTGTTGATCTTAAATAAAAGTGAGCACTGCTGAGTTGTTACTGTATTAATTTAAATACTTGCAGTAAAAATATACGGTGCCATTATAGGCTGCCTAGGGCAAAGTAAGTTAGAAAACAGTGTGGGGGGGTAGGGGGAGGGAGGAAACACCAACATCTTAAAGAATATTTTTCGGTTACTGTAGAAGTAACTTCTTACTTTTCTATATGTTATCCACAAAAAAGCATATGTTCATATGGGGCAATATTTTTACACGTCTGTTAAATCTTGTGCACTTGTGCAGCCTCAAATGCCTGTATTAGAGATATTTCTGTTGGATATTTCAAGTTTTTGCTGTGTCATAGTCATTTTCTCTGTATAATAATCAGTCTGTAGCTGATCCTTTGTTATATAATTTAAGATTTTTAATATTTGTAGTAACATCCTCAGGAACTGCACCTAGTTACATTCTGTAATAATGGATGATGGTTCAAGTGAAGCCTCTGCAGCCACTGTCTTCCAAATGACTATGGCTCTTATTTTTGTTGGGATATAAGCCAACTGACCCCTGTATAATACTATAAGCTGGAAAATTCACATATTCTTCAGCCTGATACTGTAACTACCAGTGCAGATTCATTATGCTCAATCTGTAAAATTACTTTCTTTGAACCACAAGTTGTATTTTGTCCTTCTGTGATTCTTTCTATTTCTGTGCAGTGTCTCATAAGAAAATGTTATTAATGGCTCATCCTCTTTGTGCTGTTGCTGTTTCCCAGGGTTATGTCTTAAATACAGATTAGATAACAATATTTACAGTGTCTGATGAGGTTAGCTTCTTGTAATAAGACTTCTGTTTATCTGTAAAACTGGAAAGAAAATGGAAAAAGAAAAAGGAAACTTTCGTATGGTGTTTACAATTCGTTTTTTACAGGGCATCTTTTTGGTCTCAGTGTCATCCATTTACAAAACAAAAGTTTGCAATGTAAAAAAATAAATCTTCTACAGCACTTGCTCACTGGTTAATTCTTACTTTAATAGGTAGCACAGAGAAGTACAAGCGATAGTTGTAGGCATATGCAGATTTTCCAGATGTAAAGTGAAAAGATAACAACTAGTTTACTTAAATTCCAGTAGACTGATGTTGTAATTCTGTCTGCTGCAAGTACAGTCATTTGTTTATTTAGCTTTGAAAAATACGATTATTTGTGTTTTCATGGGATCCTTTCATTACTGAGGAAAACTCAGCAGTTGAGAAAGTGGAAAGCGGAGTACAGTTAATACTACTTGACACTGGATACATTTGGAAATACACAGCTTTATAAGAAGGGAAATAGCCTACTTCTTTTATTCTTCATTTTAGTCTACTTCCTTAGAGGATTTTATTGATGGAAAAATGAAATGGACATGTAGGATTTACTATCCATTTAGTGTTAATATTGTGTAAATACACAATCAGCCAGAAGTTTTGATAGAAGCATTTGAAAAATGGTCCTGCTAGGTCCATGTAGGAACTCCCAGGTAATTCACATGACAGCCATCTTGAGATTTTCTCAGGCTTCCAGACAGATTCAGGTGTGACTGTGTGCATGTCATCATTGTCCATGTCTCATAAGAAAAGTGTATTCATACACTATTAGATTTAAACCAAACACAAGAGAGTTGCTCATTGCTAATCTTTATTCAGACTTTTTCAGTTGGATTTAAAGAATGAAATAAAAGATGACTGGAAGGAAATCTGGCAGTTAACTTCATTAGGAAATTACTTTGTTGTTTTTTCATCTCTGTATAAAAGTTAATAGATTACTTCATAAGACTTCACTTTGGGGGCAACCGCTGTGCAATGTTCCTGCTTTTTCCTGGTCACTTTGGAGACAGGAAAAATTCATTTTGAATTTTCAAATCCCAGGGAGTGCTCCTGTAATGCTGAAAGTGGTAACAAAGACCTGAAACTGTTAAACACTTGAACTGAGGGCTTGTTACCAGTGAGCTAAATATTATGATTTTTCAGGAATAAGGCTTATGTCAAACTAGAATATACAACCTCTAAAAATAACCAACTTTTTTCCATCCTAGAAGAATCTCTTAAAGAGATCGCCCACAAGCAATATACTGTAGGACTGTGTTCTCCATCTGTTACTAGTGAATGCAGCCACCTTACTTTTCCTGCCATGATATTAAAGCTACAATATTAAATTAGAAGTGTCCTCTAGAAAAATATTGCTAGGTTTTATTATTGCAGTAGGCTTTGAATTAGTTGAATAAAAGGTACAATCTTTTTTTATTATTGGAAACAGGTGCTTACCCTAACCAAATGTTTAATTGGTAACTAGAGTTGATCAGTAACATCCCAGGAAATTAATAATTCTAATAGTAAAATGAATCATAATATTGTGGAAAGCCTTTGTGCTGAGTAATAATTTATTTTATTAAGCCATCTGTTCTTTCTTTGATATGAGCATATTTTGGATAGGGGTGCTTTTACTAGTGATTCCAGCATCCTTCACTGTGGTAAGTCTATTACGCTAATTAAAGATCAGCTTTATAAAATAAAAATATCTAACACAAATCTGAAGCTCAACTCTCCCTTCGGCATGAGGGACCAAATGGCAGGAAGTCTTTTCATGGATTTTAGTGCAGATTTTACTTCCGACTTGTTCTGTTTAATATGAGGGTGATTTAAGGAAACAGCACATACAGCACAGTTGACAATTTGTTAGCTGATTATTTAATCCAGGTCAGGGCATATGCACTTTCTGTGCAGCAAGACCTTGTATCACAATCTGTGCTTCTCAGTGGGTGAGCTGTGGGCAGCCAGGAGTGCTGCCTTCCCACCCCAGGACTCCTCTTCCACACAGTACAGCAAGTCCTGCTGCTGACACAGTCAGACCTTGTGGCCTCACGTATCAGAGGTACCACAGCAGATCTTAACACCGATTTAAAGATCTGATGTTTTTTTAACCCCGTTGTTGAGACATTTGTATTTTTGAAGTATTTATGCAATAAATTCATGTGTCCATGCATTTGGAGAATTTGATCTGTTACATGGCATCTTCGTGCTTATGAAAGGAGGAGACCCATTCTTAGCGGAGCTGGGGAAGAATCCGTCAGTGTCACATTTTCATGTGTAGTGAAACAGCTTCTCAGTAGGCTCCCACTTACATTACAAATCTTCAGGAGCTTCCAGCTGCCCTCTTCTCGGAGCAGTGACATGCTGCTGTTTTCTTGCCTAGGACATTATGCGCCATGATGCTGATAGTGGTGAATTCCCTTTGAGTGTCTTTGCTCTTCTCATCAGTGTTACTCTCCAAATAGGTCCACGCTGGTTATCATGTGAATACATCCTGTGATGGTATCGCTTTCAGTCAGGGATACTCTCCTTACATTATATGGTCGTCTTGAGCAGTACAGGAGGAGGAGAACTAAGAG
The DNA here is from genome assembly GCF_964211835.1 of Anser anser. Lineage (NCBI taxonomy): Eukaryota > Metazoa > Chordata > Aves > Anseriformes > Anatidae > Anser > Anser anser. Next base: position 9,221,725 of record NC_139729.1, on the reverse strand, counting down.
AGCCTGAAATGACCTGGTTAAGAGTGGTTTGGAAAACATTTAATGAAGCAGGTGCCTTTCAGCAAATACAATAAAGAGAATCTCTTCCCTATATTGTAGAAATAAATATATTGATTCTGATGCTAGTACATTTGGAAGAAGATATTAGGGGAAGAACCTTCTCCAGGTTAATAGTTGAAGGGTTGAGCATCTCAAAGCTTGTGAAAGACATGGGGCTTGTAAAAACGGTACAAATCTTAGCCCTGTTTTATGTACAAAGAGATTACACAACATTAACTCCTTTTACCTACTGACCCTATGATCGTTGCAGAGATGGAACGCCTAGTTCAGCAGAACGTGTGCACTTGAATTAATGTATATAATTGAATGCTTTGCTGAAAGAGGACCTTACTGACACAATTGTAAATCTTGCCTGGCTGAAGGATAAGTAATTTTTTATTACTTCTCCTCTACCCCCTTCAAGCCTTCCTGTAACTATAAATACTACCATCTACTTCTTTTTTTTTGGTTTGTTTTGTTTTTTAGTATTATGGTCATAACATCACCTTTGATTTGCTCTTTTGGATTAGGCAAAGCAGGGTAAATTGTACTGCTAACACTAAACCTTCTTCATCAGACTATACATTGTAGGATTAGAGGGTGAGTGGTCTGACATTCAGATGCAGAAATGCTTCCCTTCTGAAATAAGGTGGCTTTAACAACTACCTTGTTTTAGTAGTAGTTCAGTATACTTGCAGTGATCTTTTCCTTTGCTATTCCCCTTAGTCCTCCTCCGTTAAAACAAAATTAATAAATTACAGAAAGTAGATTGTAATGGAAAAAAAAAATGGCTTTAAAGTGAAGATCATTCTTCTTGAAATGACAGCTATGATAGTTCTGTATCCTTTGAGACTACCTTAGTGAAAAATGGGTCACCTGAACTATTGCTGTTATATAGTTTTCAGTAAATAGTAGTAGTTCTGGATCCCCTGCTGTGAATATTTGTAGGGCAGTCCTGAGTCTTGATTGCTGCAAATCTTGTGCTGACTGTAAAGGAGACAAACTATTATAAAAGAATTATTGTGAAACAGAAGGAACCACAAAATTATTTTGAGGGGTCATAAGTTACAGTGTGGCACAAATGTTGGTTTTGACACTTGCCTTTGTATTCAAGAAATTATTTGCAATAGCAGTAGACATTGCAGTGGCTTATTTAGAGCAAGTTTAAGAATTCAGAACAACTTAAGAGTCTAGTTTGCTGCTATGACTGTGTTGAAATACATTTGATATACGTTAATAGGCTAGAGGTTGAAATACATTATGTGCATTTTGCTTCATCTCTAGATTCATTTAATCCATAATGAATCCAGGTCACAGGTTCTGAAACCGCTTTGTGATGTGAACCAAAGGTTAGTAAGGTGCGGCGATTGGGAAATCCTTGTAAAACAGACTCCTGATCTAAGCTGAAGTGTTAATATAAAACTAAAATAGTAAATGAAAACAAACAAAAAATACCACTAAAGTATTAAATATTTCACTTTCTGAAATGCTGCCAGGACAACTTTTAAGGAATTTTGTTCTAGGCATTTTTGTCTTTTGTAAGGTACATTTCCACACAGTAAAATTCTCAGGCAGAGTAGGCTAACTGAAACTAAGTTCTGCAAAAAGCTAAGTTTTATCCTTATTTTTCTGCTAATTTTTGGAGATAAAATCAGGCAGGTAAGTAGCTAAATAACAAGCTGTTTTTTTCATTTAGCATTCAGTGAAGATTGCATGTAATAAAACCAAATTATTTGAATGTCTGGAAGACTCCTCATACTGAAGAGTCTGATATAGGATATATATTTTAAACTTCTAATAAAATGAATTAACTTCACTCAAAGGCTTTGCAGAAAAAAATAAAATCCTATTTTGATACCAACAAAACTATATGGAAGGAGAATTAAATATTTTAAAACTGCTAAAACTGGAGCATTCATTGTGTTGAAGAAAAGTGATATAGTGCAAGTCACATCTTTTAGCGGCTGTTTTATTTTATTGGATCAACGACTGAAGAACGTTTATTGCTTGAGCACTATTTTGCTGCCCCTCATTCTCTCCGTTATTCCACATTACCGGGGGGAAGTAAATCCACAGAACTTGAAATGTTATGTTGCAGCAAAGGCAATTTCATGGCAGTAATGAAACTAATTCTATTCCTATTAATAATATGGTGTTTAAACCGCTTTACCTACTAATCGAAATTATATAACTTTAAAGTGTGGCAAAGAGACACAGATTGACAGGGAAATGTATCTAAAGGTCAGCTGCAAAGAAAACTAGAAATGAAGGTTCTGAAACTCCATCTTGTAACTTCTACAAATCTCCACTTATCTCTGTGGAGAAAATATAGCCTCCTTTTGCACTGCAGAAAAAGTATATGCTAGAATAAGGTGGGTATAAACTGCATTAGGAGCTTTTGTGACGCTGTGACTATAAGCTATGCAATGCTGGCAGTCTCTTCGGGTGCACTATTAAATATAATGGGTATGCACTGTGCTGAAGATTTTGCTTGTGAGCAAAGCCACACACTGTGAACGCTGTTCAAGCAGTGATATTCAATCTACACCTAGAAGCTGCAACAGGACGCTGTCTGAAGACATTGTAGCACCAGGCTGGATGTTCTGTGACAAACTTCTGTAGCATTTAGTCACCTCTAGAGCTAAGATATACTGGAAGCAGAGCACTGTCTCCTAGGGGACTTTGTACTCATGGCTGTCATTCTCTGGGAACACAGAGAGGTGCAGGTGAAAGATTCCTTTTTCTGAATACCATGCAAGTGCTGGGTTGTCCTCTTTCCTTCCTGGTCTGGAAGTAGAGCTCTTCTCCATCTTCGCGGAGAATCCAGTGTGGCTTCTGTAAGTCTCTGAGTGAGTCACTACAAATGCAATACAGTGTGAGAGACAGTTCGGGAATAGTGCCCTGTAGCTTGCTATCATGGTGCAACACATCACAATGCTGGGCAGAAATCTGAATTCAAAGCTCCCAAAGTAGTGCTAGTATGTAACTTCTTACTCCTGTTCAAAACATCAGTGGTCTGTTCCTGCAGGCTTGGTAGAAAGATTTTGCTGTTAAAGAAATGAAAATAATTAAATCTTGATTTTATGTTCTAGATTGTTTTTGTGAACATTACCTATGTATAGGAAGCTTTTGTAAGGCTTAGTTCAATGCCAAGGCCAGTGCATCCTCTGTCTTCTTCACCCTTCCCAGAACCTTCTTGTCAGCAGGATTCAATTTGTTCAGTACTTCACTTTGTGATTGCATGTGTTACTAATATGGTCAGGGATAAAAGTACGGATGTTACGAGGACTTTTATTGAACCCACTTCTTTTTGGGAGATTAGCTGGGCCTACCTCTCTTGATTTTCAGCAGAAGATGAGAGGAGGAGTATAGCAGTGCTAACAGCAATAATGTGATAATGCTGTTGGCTACTTTCCCATATAGCCTTCTGTGAAGTACTCTCCTCTGCTCATTTTATGTTACATAGCTTTGGGTTGCAGTTCTCAGAGGTTTGTTGCAAGTGTTTGTTAGTGGTCACAGTTGTTTGTTTATGGCGTTGATCATTTTTGTTCGTGTTGGCACTGATTTTCTTTTCGGGGTTCTCTCTGTAGTGAAGTCAATCTTCATTTTGCTCTCATTCACACAATATTTTAGAGATGATGGTATGGAGAAGCGTGAAACAATGAAAGCAATGATGGTCTGATGTGTATATCTGCAATGCGTAGCTCTAAAGCTTCACTACCTGAAGGATGGGTAGAACCAGTGAGTGTGGTAGCTTCTATAATCGTTAGTGTTTGGTGCATCCCAGCCTTTTATTTCACTACCATTATATCAGTTCCACTCTATAAATAGAAACTTTAAAACACAACTATTCTCATTTACAGTGTTTCAGCAATATAGGTGCCGAAAACTTTGCCCATTGTTTCTCATTGTGACTTTCATGTCTTTATTTTCTGCTCTTTTTAGCTTCCACTGTATCCATAGCAATGATGGTATGATCAGTCTATTTCTTTTATAATCTGCTGCCTCTGGTTTATGAAGACTTTCTGTGTGGAGTCTAAACTTGCTGTTAGTCCCTGTGTCTCTGCCTAACTGTAGATCTCCTACAAACAGGACAGTAGAAGCAACTTGAAACATGTGTATTTTATTTTCAGAGAGTATTCTGTTGCTCTTACAAGCTCTTGAAAAGTAGATTGATAATGAAATGTATAAAATGTGGCATAGCTAGAAGCCAGTATGTTTACACGTACAATGCGATGCAATTCAAAGAGAGCTGAACTTTGTTGCTTGCTTAGCCTAATGTTTCTGCTGTCTGTAACAGTTCATTGTGCTGTGTAATATAGAAGGGATTTCCTACATCATTCCGTTACCACGAAAACCTATTTCCTGTTGTTTTTCTGTCCCTATTTTCATGGGCTTTCTTCAGTGCTTTTCTATGAAATATTTGGCCTCCTGCCTGCTAGTGGCCATTCTGAACAAATGTTCAACGAGGAATGGGAACTGCCATGTTAAAATACTCTTTCCACTCTGTATGAACACAAGAGTAAATACCTAATGCTTTGCATTGTGTAACCTTTCCAAATTACCATGGATAAATTGTAAATTATTTCAAGATTTGTTCAGATGTTCAAAATGGACATTTAGCAAGTAAAGCTGATTCTTAGAATACCATGGCAGTGGAAATTTCTCTGTAAAAGCAGGCTGGTTTTGTGATGACATTTAGGTTGGAAAAAAAAAAGGCATCCGTGCAGTTTTTATTAATTTGGACAGAAGACTAACTAGAAATTAGAGTGGAGAATAAATGCTTAGATATTGAGATGTGTTCATGGCCACATTACTTTTAAATGGCACTTCGGAGGTTCTTGTTTTTGAATATAAATACAGGCAATGAGAAAATACGAGAATAGCTTTTATAACTTTACAGCAATAGATGGATACGGAACGTACCTCAGAAAGCCCAGTGCTGTTGTGCCTACTAGGATTATGTTAAAAACTACTTTTTGGCTGAACCTTAATGTTAGCAAATCTTTTTTTTGCCAGATCTCTGTCAGATTCTAGGGTTTTTGCTAGATATAAGCTCCGTGTTCCTGCACTGTAATAAATCTAAAACTGTGATTGTCACAAATACTACATTTCTCAGTAGCATTACATTTAGCAATATTTTTTCCAGAGATAAAATTGGCATTTATGCTGATTTGGGCTGTTGAACAAAACTAGTCATAAGCATACCAGAACTCCTAAGGATCATCTTGCTTATCTGTGTGAACTCTTCCACGTTTAATAAAAAATCCTTCTTCTGAGATGAGAAATGTAGATTTCTGAAGTGGGTTTGTTGTTGTTTTGTTTTGTTTTCCCCTTAATTTTGTCTTCTAGACATTTAATAGACATCTGTACTTTTAAAGAAATCATATACACATGTGGAGTGGATTGTAGTTCAGTCCAGTACCTAAAGGGGGCTACAGGAGAACTGGGGAAAGACTATTTGTCAGGGAGTGCAGTGATAGGAGAAGGGGTAATGGTGTTCAACTAAAAAAGGGTAGATTTAGATTGGATATAAGAAATTCTTTACTGTTCAAGGCCAGGTTGGATGGGGCTTTGGGCATCCTGGTCTGGTGGGAGGTGTCCCTGCCCCCTGGCAGGGGGGTTGTAATTAGATGATTTTTAAGGTCCTCTGCAACCCAAACCATTCCATGTTTCAGGCAGATGAAATTGAAATCAGCAGACTAGAGGAATAAGAAGCACTCAGATAAGCCTCAGTCATTTACTTGGTTCATGGTCTGTACTCTGCTATGGAAAGACTGTGCATCTTGCAAGTGAACACAGCAGCCAGTTATCTGTCTCCTATGACTGTGCCTTGGAATTGTAAACAATCTTGGCATTGTGAGGCTGGTAAAAAGAACTCATTACAAACATTTAATTTGTTTTCGAATGTCAAAATAACAAAAGTGCCTTTTTAAACCGAACTCCACTGAGGACCAAATTCCTGTGAGCACCTTAGTGTATTGCACCATGGCAATTGAAGGCATTATATGTTGGAGTGCTGAAAGCACCTATACAAATTGTGCTGTAGCAATGTGAAAGTATCCACTACAGCAAAACTTGATCATTAGCAGTCATGGAAACAAACCATAGAAGAGGGCACAGTAATGAGGTATTCAAAAGTACTGCTCAGCTGTCACTGCACTAACTCAAAAAACTGCTTAATTAGTGAGCTTAATACAAGAAACTCAAATGAAGAGGCAGAGCTAAGCAGAATACATAGTAGCTTCAAATCAATAGCAGGTTGCATTATGAAGGTATTATGAACTGCTGCTGTTCAAGGTCTGTTCACGTTTCTTTGTAAATGGCTGTTTTCAGTGTAACATCAGTTTTGAAACTTAAAGCTTGAACATGGGCATTTAAAATACCATAGTTGGGAAAACATAAGGATAATCAGGGAAGAATGTATCTGAGGTTTCATCTTCTTTCAAGTTCTCTAATTACCTCTAGCCTTGATTTAATACAGCAATGTAAGTCAAATAAGTACATCTGAAATAATAATTTCAGAAACAGCTGATTCTCAGGATCGGATGTTGCAACTGGTGTGCATTATAGAACTTTTAAACTTTGCATAAATGGGAATATTTAATTTGGAATTTAAGTGGCAGATGATTTTATTTTGAGTTTTTTGAGAATTTTGAGTTTTATTTGACCCTATAGTTGTGATGGCTTGCACCCTAGATTTTCCTAGAGCTGGATGACAAGTATCATATCTTCTATGAAAACTGCAAAATTTGTGGGAAAAAAAAGCTTTTTGGCTTTTACTTAAATTCTCAGTTTTCTGAGATTCAAGGTACTTGTTTCTCATTTTGTCTGTATGCTTTGGTGCTCACCATACCCTTAGAGGCTACAGTAAATTGTCAGCAGCACTTTGATTAGTTTGAGATCAAGTTCCCCAACTTTGATTATCATCTTTTTAATCAGAAATTATATATGCAGTACCATACAACTTTGTGTATGTTTGGTGAAGCAATAATACTGAAGCTGATTTGTAAACATTGAATGAAATTTTACTTATGATTTCTTGACCACTCATTAGATAAAATAATCTTGAAATAGCAAAGTGCTAAATCAGACATCTCAAAAACAAACAAACAAAAAAAAAAAAACAAAAAAAACACCATCACCATCAAAAAAAAAAAAAACTCTTTTCAGTGAAGTTTAGATTTGGACTCCAACAGACCTACATTATCATGCTTAGCATAAAACATACAATAGCATTAGATTTTCAGAGATGCCTGGGTCACTAATGTGAAATGATGGACTCATTAAACCTATTTGAAAGTGAGTAGTGGTTGAGATCTGATTGTCTAATAAAATAAATAAAGCTATTTCAATAGTAGTGAAACAATTTTAGAATCACCTTAACATTGGTAGTTCAAATTCCCGGTGACCTCATCTGCTGTACAGATCAAATGGTAACACGTTCTTAATCCTCAATTTTTACATTTATGGTATGGGAGAATTCTTAAAAGAAAAATAGTAAGCAGAAATATTAAAGTCAAGTTTAAAGAGTAGATTCTTTTATATTCTCTGTCCATTTTACTCCAGTAAGCCCTGCTTTTCCTGATATATATTTATTTATCAAGGTATTTATTCAACAATAAATAGAAAAATATCAAAAGCTTATTTGTTTATTTAAATGCTAATAGAACCTCAGAATATATATGTATCGTTACAGAGTGTGTTACTGATAGCAAGGGTCCCGTTGGTATTTATCTTAAATGTTGGTGGACTTCATTAAAAACGGTCTGGATTGATATAGATCCTGTGGTGCAAAGAATGACAAGGAAGTTCTGTATTGTGTGTAGAAAAGTGGAACATTGAATTTGAAGTGGTGGTTGAGATATACTTGATCAACCAGTTGGCTCAGTCTTTCAATTCACAGAGGAAGTCAAAAGCGCCGATTAATGTTTGTCCATTGTAGAGGAAGGTAACTGAGACAGAATATCTCCCATCTTCCACTTTCTTTGAGACCCCTGCCCCAATTCCTGGAAGGCAGTTTCGTATTTCTCCCTTTGAAAGAGCCCATTGGAATACACTGACTTGGCGCACTATTTCGTAAAGGAATATAAAGTTCTGATCTCAATAGAGATCATAGATTCATAGAATGGCTTGGGTTGGAAGGGACCTTAAAGATCACCTAGTTCCAACTCCCCTGCCACAGGCAGGGATGCCACCCACTAGACCAGGTTGCCCAGATTTCTGATAATTTATCTTTATTTTGAGCAAGCTCATTCTGAATAATGAGGAGGAACAAATACGTATTTTCCATTCGCTTATTGGGTGTTGGAATGGGAAACAGCTGCCTCCTCTGTAGTACTTCCAACTACTCAAAGTCTTCTGTCGGTCTGAAATTGTGAAGCCGAAGGTCATGCATTCATGTTTCCATAGCCTGCTACTAGCCAGTAGATGTGGCAAAAATAGTTTGGAGATTTTGCTTTAAGACTGCTGCTTCAGGATACAGAGAAATGTTACTAATCTCTCAAAACGCTTCTGCTAATATAATTGCTTTTTTTTTTTTTTTAATCCTTCCCTTCTGAACTTGTCCCAGTAGAGATCATGTGCCATAGTTCCCTCTGATTTTTCTTTTTACAGAAATAAATGTCATCAGGACACCATTTGCAGTTCTCCTTGGTGACAAAGACAACTTCTGGGCATCAAAATCATTTTCTTACACATGGATTAACATGACATTGTGTTTCCAATGTGTTTGCAATAGATTTTAATGTGTGATAGTTCTTTGTGTAGAGACGGTTGTCTCTTCACATTTTTATGTCCAATTGTGACCTCAGTAACAGCTTTTGGGTCTCTTGCTGTGATAAATACTGGTTCACAGGATGGACATAGCTTCTAATTTCCTGCTTTCAGGGTATTATCCTTGAAATTTCTGACAACTTTCAAATAAACAATGAATTCATTATTACACTAATCTGGTTCTCTGGTCTCAACTGTGACATATCCTTTTGAATAGTTTTATAAACTTGAAAGGCAGCCAGCAGTTCTGTTTTCTCTTTTCAGCTCGTTAGTGACCTTGCTTATTTATGGTTATAATTTAATTCCCACATAACTCATTTATAGTGCAGCCTACTGTTAGCGCCCATAGAGGTGCACAAGTTTGAAGTGCATGTGAGATATGGCATCTAAGATTTAACAACGTGTATGTATAAATATGTAGAATAGATTTTGTTAAGGCAAACGATTGGAAGTCTGCCCTTGCTATACTAACAATGACTGGAAAAATGCTGACTGCAAAATTGAACGTGGCAAGTAGTAAGTGGACACTAGGAATACCACAGAGCTTTCAGTGTTTGAAGTTTATTAGAACAAGTGAGGATGACATGTTAGGTGTGCTTTGGACCTCTACAAATTTACAGGACCTAGTTAACCTAGATAAGGTGTTCACATTTTAATTTGGCTGAAGCGTATGATTTAGTTTGCATTTCTAGTTCCAGATTTTAAATCTGTATCTAATTGTTGATTTAATGCAGAAAAATACATCAAATATATTTTTAATGAACCAAATGTTCTTCTTACTGCTACCTGCTACAGAGATAAACAAGCTGCAGTAAATAACTGCAAGATCTTATTACATGAGAAGAATCTAAGTACGTGTTATTCTTCCATGCTGAGGTATGCATCAGTGAAGTAACTACATGTCCATTTGGTAAATTGTCATGAACCCAGCCTGTATATTAAGATGCCTGAGAATAAGAGAGATCATATTTACTAATTTCAAATGTTCTACGTTATCAACATCCTAAATCAATGTAAGCCTTGCTGGCAAATTAGTTGTCTGTAAGAAGCATTTATATCCAGAGCAGGAAGTTGGAAACATGACGGAAGCTGCTGAAGAAACAATTTTCATCTTGCAGAAATGAGGATTCTCTTCATGCACATGACTGTTTCCGGTTTTGTAGCAACAGTGATTTGCTGAACAAAAGCACTCTTTATTCGCATTATGCATTTTTTTCAGCATTTTTGTAAGATTTTACCTCCTCAGTACTAGTAAATTGTTGGGCATGTATTTGAGAAGAAAAGGTACCCATCAGTTGGATCTTAAGGCTTAACACTGAAGTGTGCAGTATCAACTCCTCAGAGAAAGAAAGAAGAAAAATCCTTAATTTTGCCCTGCCCAAAATGACAGGCTCTAAAAGTAACTTTAAGAGTAGGAATATAGAATGTTTTCTCAAACAGAGCTTGGCTATTCTGTTGTCTTCAAATCCAGGTAGTCATTTATCAGATAATAAATAATGCACTGAGAACTCAGCAAATTTTCTTCTGTGTTTATGATGACAGGAAAAGAGAGGGTCTAAGGAAAAAGAGAAAAAACATAATTTTTACAAAACCATTTTGTACAAAGCTAGTCTGGTGACATTTCCATTTGTGAATCTGTATAATCAACACTGCACAGCGAGTGGGTATGTTTTCAGAACAAGACCACATGCATACACACACAAAAAAATAACTAACAACATTGTGATAGGTTGTCTCTATCAGTTCTCAAAAATGTGATGGAATAGATGGATTTCAGAGAATTAATGTAGCCTGCAACACTGCAGGGCAATGGGTTAATTGGTTCTTGTGAGAAAACCTTAAATGACTGAGCCAAGATGTTTGCAGCCCATGGCTTATTTTCCAAAGATTGAAACTTCGTTGTCTTTTACTGAAGCTAGCTTAACATCTCAGTAGGGTGGATCCCAGTTCAGCTCAGGAAAGGCGTTTCAGTTGGTTCTTTTTCTATGATCGAAGAAATTCCAAATTCAGTCTCTTTTTTAAATGTTTCAGAACTTTGTTTCCCTTGTCTATAAGAAGGGAATGATAGGACAACAGAACAAATGTATGGAAGGTCCAGTTGTGCAACACTGACTGGCAGAATGCATAGACAGTGGACAAGAAGGCTGTAGGGAGAGTAAAACTCCACAGGAGACTCTGCTTAGAACATCAGCCTTGTGTAGCTACGGCTGCCTCACCAATAAACTCTCAAATTGTTGAGAAGTTTAAAGAATTAAGTACTGTTGTTTTTGGTGTCATTTACAATAAGTGTTCAGGCTGTAAAATAATCATTTTCATTCTCTCTATTGCTGATGCTTGTTTTCTCTCCTTAATACAGGATTTAAATTCTGTTACTTTATGCATGTAAACTTACGTTTTTAGCAGTTTATGTTACTGTGTTTTTCTCCATGGCATGCATTTTTTTTTCCGCTTGTGTTTTTGCTGTTTTTGTTGTGGTTTTGTTGGTGATGGTGGTTTGTTTATTCTATATAAATAAAAGAAATGACCTTTCTAAAATAGCCCCAGATTAGGCTCCAGTCATGCTAAAAGGTATAGGAATAGATGGTCTTTATTCCAAAGAGCTTTGCAGCAGAATAGTACTTCTAAATTGTGTGATGTAAAATGACTAAAGGAATATCTCCTTTAGAATAAGAGGTCATCTGTTTTATTCATAGTAGTGTCAGAATTTCCAAATGGCCAAATGACTACTAGGAAGCTCTAGCTGATAGTGACTCTGTTGCAGTCCTTTCTATAAATGTTCACAGCATCAAAAAACTAACAATACCTCTTAACTCTCCAGGTTCTGCCATGTTGTGTTTTGTATTTTTGGGAGTGGTGAAGGTAGAGGATGCTTCTTCTTGTTACAAATCAGTCAGAAAATCCCTCATTGTCTAAGCGCATTACTGAAAAAAATCTAAATGAATGCCTGCCCAAAGATGACCTTAATTTCCTCTATTTGAATTCCATTCATCCAGCTTGACAGGATTAGACTAGAAGAATATTATAACATATGGAAATTTCAAATGTTGCATGTAGTTTTTCTTTCTGCAATATATAATGAATGAAGGCATTGCACTTCAACAGCTTTCTTCCAAAGCATACTTCTCTGGTTTGAATTCAAAGAAAAATTTTCCCAACAGTTGCTGACAGATAAAATGTTGGAGGTTCTTGTCTTTGGTAGCCAAGGATGAATGAATGACCTCCCAGGGTCTTCCTTAAAGGCAGTATGGATGGGTGCTGTTATGACCTTTTTGAAGCTAGTAATAATATGTTTTATTTGTTTATTTTGTCTTGTTACAAATTGTACCCTGGATGTTTTTACTTTACTGGTTAGTGCTTTGTTCCAACCTCCTCCTATGCCGCATCTTAAAGCCTTTTCAGTCCAGGATCATGCTGTCTGTGCTTGGTTTCTTTCACTTTTTACTTCCTTCTTAATCACATCAGCCCAAAGAAATAATTCTCTTTGCCTTATAGCAAAAGAAGTATTACTATGCAGCTCCATAGGATTTTCTATAGGGGGAAAAAGGTCATTAAATCATTTCACAGTCCTAACTAGTCAGTAATCCATCTCATTTTCTGATATCCAATTATAAAAGAGGGAGAGTGACAGTTACAAGGTTCCAGAAAATTTATAATCTACAGGTGCAATGCAAGCAGTTTAGCATGCTGTGTTGGATTCATTTTTAATTTATGGAGACTTTTCTTGTACTGAATTTTGTAAAATAAGCAAATAAAAAATAAAAAAATAAAATTTGCAGGAGCTAGTAACTCCCGTGCCTTAAAACCTCAAAGGTTACATAACTTTGTAATGCCAACCATGACTTGCAACACAAAGAAATAAAATAAAAATTTAAAAAAAAAAAGAGAGAGAGAGAGTAGGTTTTATCTTGTCTGGACCAAAATTCTACCAAAAAAAAAAAAATCTACAAAAAAAAAAAAAAGGCAGACAGATTATTCTGTAACATAATACTGAAGCAACAGTATAAATCTTTTCCATGGATTTTCTTACACCAAGGACTTCAGTCTGAAGTGTAATATTATTAAAATCAAATAATTTTGTTTCTCTCTTTTCTCTCATTCCTTTCATGGATTTATTTTTTGTTACCAGAGACACTTTAATGGACATGCATATAGACTCTTCCACTTTCTGAAGTTCAATAAAACACATAAGTGTTTCACTGTGGGAATCCAGTTTAAGGTCATTACTTTGATAGTGTAAATAATTTAGGAGTTTTGTGCTGTTTGTGAATTGGTCTGTAAAAATTCATTGTCTTGTAAAAGTAGTTATAGTGGAGATGCATAAAAGCAATATGAAGGCAGTAGAGATAGAAAAATACATTGTGCTTTTGTCTCACTCTGCACATACAAACATCTAATAAGAAAGAAAAAGACTCAGAGCTGTTTTATCAAATTATACCAACCTGCATGAATGAGCAACTGTATGCATATGGAGGATTATATTCAGAACTTCTAAGCTTGCATATATCCCTAGTTTTGCTGATGATCTTCTTAACTCAAGTTCAGCTAAGACAGAAAAGTCAGGACATAGTCTTAAGTGATCTTTTACAGATTAAACTGGATCTACACAATAGCAGGAGTCTCAGCAGTTTGCACTTACCTAAAGGACTACAGAAAATGGTTGGTTGCTATTAAGTGGTATACCGTCGTGAGTATGTTTGCATTCACCTTCCTGCATACTGTGTGTACATATATATATAGGTTTACCATACGTTTACCTTCAAAAGTAAATATATGGTAATTAATATCTTCTTGGAACCATTAGCCATGTATTCCTTAGCATAAAGGCATCACAGTGCAGTTAAGCGCCTAGAAATTCTCTCCTTAATTGCTGGGCTTTCCTTCTTACTGCTGGCACAAACATTTGGTCGCTCTCTTCTTTCATTGGTGTGCATGAGGGAGGTCAAATAAGCTGATTAAAGCTTTATTTTGTCCTTTGATGTTGATGGGAAAATTTGAGAACTTTAATTGCCGATGAACTGAAGTGTAAAATACATGTAACAACACTAGCTGGTTGAGGGAAGGGATTGTCCCACTCTGCTCAGGTGTGGCCTCACCTCAAGCACCGTGTGCAGCTTTGGGTGCCCCAATAGAACAAAGACATAAAACTACTAGAGAATGTCCAAAGGGAGGCCTACAAAGATGGTGAGGGGTCTAGAGGGCAAGATGTATGAGGAGTGGCTGAGGTCCCTTGGTTTGTTCAGCCCAGAGCAGAGCAGGCCGAGGGGAGGCCTCATGGCGGCCTGCAGCTCCCTTCCGAGGGGAGCGGAGGGGCAGGCGCTGAGCTCTGCTCTCTGGGGACAGCGACAGGGCCCGAGGGAACGGCATGGAGCTGGGACAGGGGAGGGTCAGGCTGGGTGTCAGGGAAAGGTTCTGCACCCAGAGGTGGTCGGGCACTGGGACAGGCTCCCCAGGGCAGTGGGCATGGCACCGAGCTGCCAGAGTTCAAGGAGCATTTGGACAACATTATCAGACATAAGGTTTGGGTTTTGGGTGGTTCTGTATGGAGCCAGGAGTTAGACTGTTAGAGTGGTCCTTGTGGGTCCCTCCAACCTGAGATATTCTGTGGTTCCCTGAACACTCGGGTACATTTCTATTTTCTTAGATATATTATATAGTTTTGCTGAGAATGGATTACTCTTGTAGGAGTACTTTGCCTACATTTTTCTTAGATATATTGAGGCGGGAGGAAAATTCAGGAGTGATTGTAGGATGATTCCTATAGAAAAGGACTTTCATTCTGTATATGTATGAATAATGAAACTTCACTTTAAAATTTTGCTCAAAGGTTTAATGATCAGTACACGGTAATTATGCTATTAGAAATTTACAGAATGCAAGTTAGCATTTTAGTATTGACTAGGGAATGCAAATAAGAAAAAGCTTTATTCACTAGCAAAGTGCCTTAATCAGTGTGCTCCTTTCCTGCTCTTTCTAGTCTTCTGCTTGTTTAAGGGGAAACAAATCACTGATTTTATGTATCTAATGGATTTCTCTGTAAGTCTATTTGATTCTTTTATTTAGTTTGGAAATTTGTTTATATAAGATCTAAGATTTCACACCTTAATGTTTCAATAGGATTATGTGTTGTACCAAAGGGGTTTAATGTTTTGATTTGAAATACCACATGTAAAATAGCTGGAAATCATATTTATATATACTGGGAAATTGTGTCAGGGTTAGTTTGCACAAATTTGCAGAATGAGATTTAGTTTCATTTAAGGGTTGAAAATAATGTGTTTTCAAAGAAAGACAAATATATTACTATTTGCATTCTCTTTGCAAATAAGCGTCAACTGTGGGATAGCTCTCATATATGAGCTAAAGGTTGTATAAAATACTTTGCCTGATAAGGGCCAAAACATGTAGTTTTTAGGTAAGAAACCATGCTCTTGCAGGAAAAATTTTACAACATAATAGCTGCTGAGGAATATAAGTTTGTTTCCTCAACAGTCGGTGTTCGCAACGTAACCGCTTTCTGGGTAATGTATTCATTTAAGTCTTCCTGTCCTTAAATATAGCTGGTACTGCCACACTGACATGCAAAAACTACTTTTATTTCTAGCTGTAATTTATTGCCAGTGGAGTAACACTGAATACTACTCACATATTCAGATTTAGAAATAAACACTGTGCAGAAATTGCTGTTCAATTGTCTTTGAAATTCTTGGAATACAAAAAGATTTATTGATTATTCTAATAGTTTTTGATGTACTTTTTCTGTATAATTTTTCTTGTTCAGACTGTATATATGATGTCTGTCTTCTGAGTTTTATCATTTGAAGTACTAATCTAAAAGCTTTCCACTCTGTTTTTTAACCAAGAGCCTCAAATGCTTTCTCCTCCACTCAACTGATCATGTCAATTACTGTAAAGGTGTGTTTGTCGGTCTGTCTGTTGCATTCATCTACAGGAATTTAAGCTATGGCGCTTAAAAATGGACACCATTGTGGTAAAGCATGAGTTTGTCATCACTCCTCTCTTGTATCTATTCTTCCCTTTCTTTGCTGGCCTGATGCTGCTCCCTTTTGCTGCACTGGCAAGAGGCCTTTGTCCTAGCAGAACTGTCCACTTTAGGCTGTCAGCTAAAGACACCTGGAACAAAGCAAGCATGGAAAGATAGTGTGTCTTGATGAGTGTATCATTACCTCAGGAATTAGCCTTTGCTCCGGTTATACCTGTACCATCACTAGCAAATAAGGAGATGAAGGGCTCATGCCCAGCGAGGGCAAACTGCTGTGTTTGTAGGAAAATCCTACACAAAGGGGAAGTATGTCTAAAACTGTGAATTATTCAGAGATATGAAAATAAGCTGTGTTTACAAACAGCTCATCTTCTAACTTACATACCACTGCTGTCACCAAAAAAAAAGCACCCCTTTTTACTTCTGAGACCATGAAAAGCACTTTATTGATATTCGTGTTTTTTTTTCAGACAATAACCACAGCATGTTGGTGGCACCACAGCTGGATTCATTTTGGCTTATCCCTTCAATCTCCACTCTTTTGATGGCATAGTTTTTACTCAGTACCCTATTGAGATTATGTCATCTGAGCTCAGATATTAGTAGCTGCTCCTTTTGAAAAGGTACTTTATATGTTGCTTTTTGGATATGCTTTTAATTCCTGCGTAAGACCCAAAAAAAAAAAAAGTAATGTTAGCTCAAAAAAAAAAGTTACTGTAGTTAATAAAAAGATACAAAGGTGTTTTTGGAGAATGAGTATTTTCAAGATAGATCCAAAAATGTGAAGATGGTATTTTACTAAAAGTATAGATCAGTTCCTAGACTTGGGAGATGCAAAATATAGGTCTTGGGCACTGACAGGAGAAAGTTACTACTCCCTCTTTAATACTGCATAGGGCCTGTAAAGCTAACAACATTTTTCCTCCACACCATTATGGAGGACGAGGAAGTGAAATGTCACCACATTAAATGTTATGGAGAAGAGACTTAACTTGAAACTCTATACTGCTGATGGGAATCCCAGGAGCAGGAGGTTACATCCTGCCTCAGCTCAGTGTTTCATATATAGAATTTATAGTTCCCTGTGTTTTTTAGTAAATTAAATCAGGGAGCTGTTTGCTTTATTTAGTCAATGGTAAACTGGCTTACTCCCTTCTCAGGTTTTTATTGCTGTCATTTATTGTGGATGGCTCTCCTGTGCTAAATGAAGCGAAAGCATAGTAAGTCTTCACAAAATCTATTTTTTCTCCTGCATCTACCAAGCAAGCCTATCTGCAGCTGCTTTTGTTATTGCTGGTTATGTGTTGTTTTTTTTTCTTTTTTCATTAAATAATTATTTATGTTCAAGCAGGCTTTTTTCTTCTTCTTTTGATATAGTGTAATTTCCTCCTTCTGCATAGAGGGGCTATTAAACAGGGAATTCAAATTAAATGATGGGTGCACATACAGAATACAGTGCATCGACTGCAGGTGATAGCAAGCAGAGATGTACTCTAAGATATTTATGTGGTAGAGCAAGATCCAAAGTGTCACATCCTTGTGGAAGAATGCACTGGAACAGAGAAGAGGGGGAGAGATCCTGAGTTACAGCCTGTAATGAGCAGTTATTTGTATGTTTAATCCTGTTGACTAGGGAACATTTTTCCTCTGTATGATTGTACTGATTGTCTTCTCTGCAGTATTTGCTCAAGTTGACTCTTGTTGAATCAGCCTTGCTTGGTTGAAAACTGTCATATCTTATTAAGTGTCACTTGAATAACAGGATGGTGGCATATACAACACAACATGTTTTGCTGGCAGCAGATATTAGAAGACAACGCTTTCTGACTTAATCTGAATAGCACTTGACCCACGTTCCTGACAGGTCACCTGACTGGTGTTTGAAATACTGCTTAAAACAAGCTAGAGAATTCTTTGTGTATGAGAGACACAGATATACTTTGTATTCACACTGTCCTGAAAAGGAGACAAGATTTGGTAGGACGTAGTTTGGCCTACCACATTGCAGGGTTTAAAATCTGGAAAGCAGAGCAGAAGTGTTTTGTACCATGTATATACACTGGTTGTCCATTAGCAAACAGCTAATCCAGTAGCAAAGCATTCAAACTCATGGCCTAATAAACATTCATGTCTAAGAATAGACAGAAACAAGGAGCAATAACTAAATATCTATGTGGAAATGAATATTAGCATTGCTCTGTAATTCAGAGAAGGAGCTATTTATGCTAGGAAAAGTAACTTTATCTCTATTCTGACACTTTCTAAGGTCCATAACCTTACAGTTCTTTGGTCTTTGCTTTTTGTATGAAATAGAGATAAACTTATAGGAGGGATAGTGAAGGAATGTTTAAAATCACGAAAGAGAAGCTGACAAAAGAAAATCAGTTAAACATATTCACCTCTTTGGTTGCTGAATTAACTTCTTTTCTGAAAACACTGAGATAGGTACTCTATGTCTGATGATAGTACATAGGATAAAAGCAAGCCCATGTGTATACATTGGACAAAAATATTTTCAAGAAACAAGAAATATATATTAAAGTGACAATACATATAGGGAAGCAATGATACAGCAGAACTACAATTCAGCCTGTTTATTTCAAATTTAACATTAAGCATTTTTTAACAATACTGTAAATTTAACATCATAGGCTGTGCTGTTTGTTACCCAGCAATCCCTTCGAAATACATTCTTGTAAAAAGTATTCTAAGAATGTTTTTGATAGAATGAAGGCAGGTCCAGTATGTTCTTTTTCCCAACGCATGTTTGAAAAAATCTCTTTTTAGTCTTTCTGTAGAGATCCAGGACAGACAATTGCAAAATTGATACAGACAATATCTTGTTCCATATACCCAATTGTTCACTGGTACCAAGCCAAGCACTTTGAAATACATTGTTATACTGATGCTTTTATTGTTTCTCAGCCTGATATCTTGCCTGTTTTACACATGCTTTTTTAGTGTCATTCTGAACGACCTCTGACTCCCCAAAAAGGAGGATTTGTAATACCTCTCCTTCTAGTAAATGAATGTTCTTCCTCAGAGAGCAGTAACAAAAAGACAATATATGCTTTCATCTGGATTTTTGATAACTCAATTCTGTAGTGCCTGGCTTCATTTTCTTTCATTATGGCATTCATCAGAGCTGTGTGAAACTGCTCAGAATGTTTCCTTGAAGTTTTTCCCCCCACTACTAAACTGTTTGCTATTTCATGCAATTTTGCCTCCCCTCAGATCCACTTTTCTATAAGATGTGACAAAATTGCCTTCTTATTTTTACATTGAAAATACAAAAATGTCAAAATGAAATTATTTATCTTGATTTGGAATGAATAGATGGTGGTCTAATTGTACTGGAAAGGGAGCATTCTGCTCATAATGGACCAATTTAAATATTAAAAATAATATTTGTTAATATGCTATGCTATTTTTACCCCTTTAAAATAGCCCTTTTTTACCTCTTTCAGGAAATATCTTCATATTTTAAGGTATGTGGAATCACTACATGATCACACTTTTTGCTCAGTTTCCAAATATCTAGTACTATATATTTTATATAAGATAACTGAATATATGGTGACTACACACAGTACACTGTTTCAAGTCCAAGAAGGTATGTGGTTCATTTCCTACTTAAATGCCTTTCAAAGAAATCATGCTATTAAATAATGAGCATGCACCCATCACACATTGCTGAGGAGCTCTGCAATATTTATTTTCCGTCTTCTTTGCTTGACTATGTTTGACTCTCTGGTTTGTGTTAATTGCTTTCTTTCTGTCCCCAAACTGAGACAAGTCTTCTCAACATACCTGAGAATTTGTTTCTCTTCTGCCAGTTCTTAATGTCTTAATACTTGTTGATATTCCTGTTCTAAGGAATTCCTTAATTCCTTAATATTCCTCTTCTGAGGTATATATTTCCTCTGTGATGTAAAATGCTATCCAGACGCACAAGTAGGATGAATCCCAGGCCTAGAGCGATCATTTCAAGTATTTTATTTCTCACATACTGAAACTAAATTTGAACAGGAAGAGACAGGAGATGGAATTAGGTACAAGGGAATGGATTTATAAATTAAGCTATCTAACTTGTTTATAATGCTGAACAAACATAGAGTTCAAACATTAAATAAAAAGTTGTCAACTTTCAGTGTTGAGGAGAGGCAGAGGAGTCCAGAAGCTCGGGGCAGTCTTCAATCTGGCAGTCTAAGTCAGAACTACACATTACCAGTATTTCTTAGCAGGAGTCTGTCCTGTGGTCATCATTTTTGACATCATGGTTTTGATGTTTTCTATTACGTATTGGATTTTCAGGAATTTTCTTCTCTGTTAACTGTTTAATTAACATATCACCTCACCATATATCAGAATATGTTGGTTTCCTTTCAAATTCTGTGTGTGTGTGTATGTAAATATATATTTTCTCTCTCTCTACAGTATTAAATAACATCTGAGATCAAAGGTTTTGATTGAAATATTGTAAATTCATGTGGTTTTGAAGACCACCACAGATGAGTAGGATATGGTTTGAGTTTACTTATAGCAGTAGTCAAAGCAATAGAAGCTTCTGAAGAGACAACATTTACTGCAGATATTTGGTTAATTAACCAAATATTCTGAGCCTGATTTCTTACTGAGATGGTTACAATTTTTTTAGATCAACAGATCCTTTAATCAGAAGCTGAAAGATGATGAGGCTCATGGTGCTTTTTCTGTATACAAGGTTTCTGAAATTGAAAAGAAAATAGACTTCAGGCGGAATAAGAACTAATCTGACTTTTTCACATCCTTTAACCAAATTAGAGTTTTCCAGTATCACCATATAGCTCCTGATTCACTTCACTTCCCAGTTCTGCAGAGGGATCATGAGCTGCTGGTAAGTCAGAGGGAGCAGCTTTAACAGCCAGCCTGCTTGTTACAGTTTGAGTAACAGATGAAGAGATGTTCAATCCCTACTACATGCTAACCAAAGTTACGTTCCTTCAAAAACGGGTTTTGGAAGTCAGCAGAGAGTTGTCTTGCGGTAGGTTGAGTAGATTTTTCTGGTATAGTCACTGAATATCTGGTGCTGGAGGAGATTTAGAGAGCATGGTAGGGTATGCAGTAAGAATGGAGACTTTGAAATACTACTTTGATAAGAACAAGTATTAGACACAAATTAACGAGGATAAGAAAAGATTAAGGTTTATTTTGCAATTCAGAAAACCAGTGGAAAGTTGCTAAATGAAGTGCAAGGCTGAAAGACAAGATCTACCCTGTGGTGATACTGAGAGAAAGGAGAGTTTTCTGTGCATGCCCTTTTCACATTCTTTTTTCTTTTAAAATATAAGCCTGAATACTGCAATCTGTTATGTTTGAGACCAACTCTTGCTTTATTCCTGCTATTCTGACTCTGTTTCAAAGCTTTCACAGAATTGCAGACTGGCTGAGGTTGGAAATCTAGAAATCATGTAGTCCAAACCCCTGCTCGGAGCAGTGTCAGCTGGGTCAGGTTGCTTAGGGCCGTGTCCAGTTTGGTTTTGAGTATCAGGTCATTAATGAAGATGTTGAACATCACTGGACCCAGTGTCTACCTCCAGGGTGCCCCAGTAGTGGCTGGCCTCCAGCTGGACTTCATGCCATGTATCACAAGCCTTCGAGCTCAGCAGTTCAGCCAAATTTCAATACATCTCACTATTTGTCTAGCCTATGCTTCATCAGTTTGTCAATGAGGATGTTATGGGAGACAGTGTTAAAAACCTTCCTGGAGTCAAGATAAATAATGTCTACTGCTCTCCTCTTGTCTACACTTAGGAAATAGGCTGGGTGATAATGGTTGCCTTGCAGAGAAATCTCAAGTGCCTTCTGTGGCATAGGAAAATAGCTATCTCGTATGTTGAGTATCTGATTGGAACTATTCATCAGCTGTAGTTTTCTTCCATGATCATCTTTCAACTGGCTAAAGATTAGCAATGTTTTTTTGTCTGTTTATTGAAATTGGTTCATCTTCCCCACGCAAAGCTGCAGTGACTGACGCTTTGAGGAGCCAGCCTTCAATGTTTTAACAGTGTGATCACAGTATGCACTGCGGTATCATACTGCAGTACCCAGAATTGCAGTGTAATCTGTGTGCAAACTTGAGGTATTTTTAAGAAAAAGTCAAAAGAGGGTTAAGAGAACTCCATGCAGTTCATAACAATTTAATAGGAATTCTGTATACTAAATGAAGATGAAAAGCCAGATGAAACTTAAATAGCTGACTTCTATACTGTAAAAGCACACTTATGTGCCATAATTGTGTCTGCACTTCTCTTGGCTCTTGATTTTTTTTCCACATCTGTATTTTTTGTTTTGTTGCACATGTTGGGCAGTGCGATGGTAGCACTGTTTTTGTTTTCATTTAACCCTGAATGCTTCCATGCTACATGATCAGTGAACAAGTTTTCTGCTCTGTAGTTACAGTTTATGCTAGTCTTAAATTTTGTATCTTGCTGGGGTTACCATTACTGTGTTTTCAGCTGTACCAACTGCAAATTAGTCGATTGGAAAAGGATGCCTAAAACTAAGACTGTGTTTTAAATACTGAACATACACACCAGCAGCAGCTTTCCTGCTGATACTGCTGTGCCACTGGCACTATCAGAAGCAGCAGTCGTGAAATCAGCAGGCACAGTGACAGCAGCAGGTGTGTGATTAACACAGTGCTGCATCTTACAAGAGCAAGTGGTAAATTTACAGACTTACAAAGTCATATGTCTTCACAGGCTGGCTCCAAAGTAGCCTAAACATTGAATTGTCTTTCTTTCCCAAAAATGCTAGTTAAATTTGGAAGTTCAATGTTAGCAATGTATGTGGAAGAAGCACAATGTATAGGCAGAAAAAATTTGCAGAAGGCACTGGAATTCAGTTTGTGTCATAGAGCTGGAGGGCTGTCTTAAACTGTGTAGGATACATGACAGGCCCTTTTAATAAACAGCCAGTTCAGTTGTATGACTAATGAGTATCTCCATAACTTTCTGCATAGTTGCTACAGAAGAATTTCATTTTCACCTAAAGCAAAATTTCTCTCTGCCTGTCAGTCTCCTAACAATAACTTTTAAAAATATTGTCCTGTTGTAAACAGTTAGTAGGGGCTCAAAGTATGTATCAAAGGGAATTTCATAAGTTTGTGAAACCTGAATGTGTGTTGTAGTGTAGATTCTGGAGAGGTCATTATTGTCACAAGCTTGAAGAACCTCAAATGTTCACTGCATGAGGACTTGCAGGCCAAACCCCTGCATGTTTGAAATGAGCACTGATGCACTGTCTTCTGCAGACCTCAGTGAATGCTGGTAGTGGCTGGGGTGGAATGTTTAAAAGACCTTCAACATTAAGAAAGAGTGCATTGAATCACCAGGGCCACCAAATAGCTTGGGAAAGATACAGATAGGCCTCTGTTGGGAAGGATGTGGGTTTTTATTTTATTTTATTTTATTTTACTTTACTTTACTTTACTTTACTTTACTTTACTTTATTTTTTTTATTTTTTTATTTATTTTATTTTATTTTATTTTATTTTATATTTTATTTTATTTTATATTTTATTTTATTTTATTTTATTTTATTTTATTTTATTTTATTTTATTTTATTTTATTTTATTTTATTTTTTTATTTTTTTATTTTTTTTTTTATTTTTTTTATTTTTTTATTTTTTTTTTTTATTTTATTTTATTTTATTTTATTTTTGGATGAGGTGAGGAAGTGTAAGATGCCCTTACATTGTAAGGGGTAGGACTGATAAAGGGAGCTGACAGGGGAAATGTCTTGGCTTTGTAATCTCTGATGGAAGAGGTGAAAGACAGGAGGGTAAAGGGTCTGTGGGATTCTGACAGCCTGTGAGATGGAAAGAAAAACAGTGTGAGAATTTGTGAGGATGTCAAAGGTAGTTAGTGGAATTGGGCCAGTTGGCACAGAATTAAACCAGTGTGAAAAATTAGAATGCTAGAATACACTTTTTAAAATAGAGCAGTATATGCTTATTTTGCATATTTAATTGAGAAGATTTACTGTTGATTCTCTCTATCATGTTAGACAACAAATATGTTAGCGTTAAATTGTAAGAATTTAAGATTAGAAAGATAATACGAGACTTAATAATTTTGATATTCCTTTCAGTAGGAAAGCATGGTAGGTAGAAGAATTTTATAAAGAATATGTCCCTTCTTCAAATTGTAACAAATATGATGTCTCTGTTTCAAAATACTGTTGAAATGTGTTTTCACATATAAAATATCTGATGATTTAACATTTAAAATTGAAACTATGTTAACCTTTTAGACTAGTTATGCCTGCCTTTAGGGCCCTTGTTACTTATTTAATCCCAAAATTACCTGTGATTGACACCAATTTAGCATCCCATCATTCAGTGGTTGAAAATTACAGATGCTGGAAATAGGGCTATTTACAGAGGAAGTGAATTGCCCATAATTTTGCAATGTCCTGCTTGAACATTATGAGTTTTATCGCAGATTGTGTCCCATATCTGGGCCTTGGCAGGTAGGAGTGTGAGGTTGGAATAACTCTGGTTGCTAGGAGCTGCTGTTATAAAAATGGATTAAAGGACCTTTTATGCCATCATCACAGCCCAATTAGGTTTCTTAATATTTCCAAGAAATCATCCTTGGTTTCTTAATATTTCCAAGAAATCATCCTTGGTTTCTTTGTAAATCAAATTAATATATGGCCCTTAGGTAAGTGCTACTTTTGACTGCAGAATTGCTATGATTAAATGTTGCTTTTACATACGAGAGACAGGTACACACACACTCATATTTTTTGCATTTAATTGCTATAGTTTTCCTGTGAGTCCACTACTCCTTCATACACTGTGCATTTCCATAACCTTTTTTTTTTTAAAAAAAAAAAAAGAGGGGGGGAATAATGGAGACTGGTTTGGGTTCACTTGAAGTTTACAGAACTGGAGGGAAGTACTGGAGCACTGCACTGCTGACACAGGTAATGCTAAATTACACAGAACTTCACAAACCATGTAGCTGAGTATGAGCATGGACTTTATAACACTCATCTTTACCAGTGTGCACAGGTTGCCCTGTAACATCATCCTCTCGCAGTTTATGCATTCATGTTTGCTCTCGTTGCAGCTGAGGTAGTTCTTGAATTAGAATTTGTGGATGTTTTAAGTCCATGGAAAGTTAGAAATCTAAAAAACGACAACAAACAACTCAGAGTGCAAAACATTTGTCTGGGCTCTTTTTTTTCTTTTTTTTTCTCATTTTTACTGAATTTGTATTTCTTAGTGTGTTTTTAATGTCCTGAACATGAATAACAGAACAGATTCTGGCCTAGCAGAACTTCTGTCTTTTCAGTAGAAGGTGCATTGAGTATTCATTCTTAAGTGCTTTTTGGAAGCATTTTATTAGCATTCCATTTTGCTCTCAAAAACAAACCAAGACTCCTAAGATCTGTGACTGTGTTGTGTATGTGTTCTTAAAATGCCTGTGTTGCCTTCTTGTGTACTTGATTTCATTTTGCATAATACTTGAGTACTTGGCTTTCTGCTTAGTTCACTTGCAAACAACCTCGTTAAAAGCTTTTAGAAGGTCCAGTTGAATGTATTTCTGCTTTGTTTCCACAATGATTATTTACTCAGTGCCACTAGAACTGATTTATGGGTATTTTCCTTCATAGATAGAGCTTTGGTTATCCCATGTCACACTCAGAGCTTTCTGAGCAATTTCAGAAAAAAAAATTAAATATGGTAATAAAAATGAGTGAGGTTTATGAGAATAGAACTGAGTTAGATTTAACCTACATTTGTGTACCCAAGTCATCTTGAACTATCCTGCTATGATTAGTACTTTTCCTCTTTGTGGATTGTATTTCAATATAGCCTTTTCCCACTTGACTCTACAGCCTCTTGCTCTCCCCCTCACCTGTCTTCATTCCCTAAAGAAGAAAGGCTATGTGTCTGTATGATATTCTTACTTTGCTTTTTGACCACAATTGTAGAAGTGGGAAAAAGTCTCATCACCCCTATAATGTGAGAGAGAAAGGGACGAGTTACATTTCCTCACTTGTAAAATGATGCAACCCTTCAGCTAAAGTTTTTGTCTTATGGGAAACAGCACTTAAGCATAATTCCTGCTGTAAAAGGAGCCATGTTTCATTAGCACCTCCAGCAAATTTCCTCAGTTTATACAAAAAAAAAATGAGCAAACTATGCCCTCCAAATAATATATATGTGTGTATGTGTATATATATGTGCATGTGTGTGTGTGTATATATATATATATATATATATACACACATATATGGCAACCCAAAAAAATTTTTCTTTGTAAGCCTGGGAACTGAAAGTCAAGTTAAGTTAGTTACTGAAACTTGCCACTAATGATTTTCTGCCTTTACTTAGATGTAATCTGTCTTTAGTGAAAAACCTGAGCTACAGTTCTTTGTGAAACTGAAGTTTAGTTGAGCATAAGAATTAAAGTCAAAGCCCATCTAGTATTTGCTTTTGCATGGGTGGGCTGGTTATGGATGTGAAAACAGCATTAGAAAGACTCTTCTAAGCCCCAGAGGGTTACATCAAAATATGAAGACTTAGGGTTGGTTTTTGAGTTATTTTTAACCTGGTTCAGTTCACAATCTGTTTCACAACACATTCCCTTTAGTATTTTTCTGTGAACAACTGATGGAGAGGCATATTGTAGCACGGGGTGAGAATGGGTGGTGAGAATAGGGGCCGTGGCTGTGTGTTGGTGTTATTTGGAAAGTTCTGTAAGTGGGTGTCATCTAAGAAGGGCCTTTATACATCACTAGGTCATTTAGGAGATAAATTCCTGGTGTTAAAAATTTATTTGTGGCAAATAAAATGGTAAAATGAGAGAGCTGCCTTCACTGACTTCACTGTGCTGTCAAATGTGGCCCCGCATGCTGGAGCTACAAATACAATCACATTAAAGAAATACCAGTATGTTTTGCATATTGTTTCAAATGCAAGAGGAGGAAAGGAAATCTAAACAAGAGGGGGGGGAAAAAAAGTGATCAGTCCTGAATATAGGGGGCACATTTTATGGATAAATCATTTTACTGATAAATTTTATTTTATTTTATTTATTTTATTTATTTTATTTTATTCTGGTTTTTATTCACATAGTAAATTGCTGGTTTGTGGGATCTTTTTACATGCTTTTTGTATTGGTTGAAAAGACTTCTCTTTCAGTTAAGTAAAAGAAAGTATGTTTTGGTTCTCTGTTGTAATATAATCATAGAAAACCTTAGGGTCAAGTGAAGATTGCTATTAATTTTTGCTTACAGATTTAACTGTCTCCATAAAATGGAAGAAGAGAATGCTTATTCCTTCCTTTGGAAAAGGTCTTATCTGTCTTTTTTGGTCAATCAGGGAATGTGAACCAAAATATGAACTCCATTTCAGAATAAACTTTATGATTTTCTAGTTTCTAAATAATAGCAAAAGATTATTATGCTTGCAGTTTGCAGTCTGCATAGTGCTGTACATTATTGAGTAATAAACAAATACTTCAGGAGATTATTGTGAAATCCATAAATCACAAATTTCAAAGAATTATTTAAAGTTCTATTTCTGCTTTTTAAAAGGCATTTGCAGACTTACGATGCCATGCCAAAATAATCAATTTCCTGGCATTAAATAATTTTTCCCATGTACTTTTCATCATCAGTTGCAGCTGGCAACACAAAAGCCAATAAAAGTATTCCTGGTTTATTTCTGTGGAGTTTCCTTTAAATACCTGGAAAGACATGAATATTATTACATCACTTCTTTTTCAGGAGCTAATGAATTTCAGATGAAACATTTTCCCCACTTTCTGGGGTTGTGTCTTGACATTTATTTTACAATAATTAAACATTTTCTTTTTTATTTCTGGGCATTAGATACTCTGTTTTCATCTATTGATTTTAAGAGATCCCAGCAGTATTAAAATAATCATTTCCCACCCAGTTTTATTCAAGACATATGACCTCTTAATGCTATATTTCATTATGGAGTGAATATATCAGAATATATCTTTAAAAAGAAAGTATATTCAAATGTGATTCACGATGTAGATCTGCTGGAGAGATGACAGGTTTTCCATTACTAGTAGACAGATGCTTTGTATGTATTCTATTAGGTAGGGGACTTATTATCCCATTAAGGTTAACATACACATCGACACTTCTGTAGTATAAAAATATAGGGCTGAATTGTAAGCTCAGCTCCCACTTACATCGACGACTAACTTGTTTTTTATGGCAGTTTAAAAAAAAAATGCAGCTTGGGTCCTGTGTATTTCCAGTATTTCCACACCTGAGGAGTTTGGGTGAAATTTTTGTGGTTTTATCCATGTCTTCGTCAAGTCAAACATTCAACTGTGATCCTCTATCTGCTCATCTTCCAAATAAATATTCCTTTCATTATTTTTTTTTCAATATATTAAACTCTATGAATCAAGCTGTCAAAACATCAAGAAATTTCCATTCTGCCAGCTGCAAAATGTAGTGAATAATTCCCAGGCACAGTCTACCAAGAGAGAATTGTGGTGAAACTGTGTAGTAGAGTTCTTAACAAAATCAGTAGCTGGCAAATACAATTTGCAACATAATTTGGTTTCAGATGTCCATATACAACTGCTGCTTAGCCTTTGCCTGGCAAATGGAAAATCACTTATCAAAGTCTCCATATACTAAAAAACAATTTGTCATGTAAATGAACAAATTAATGGCAACTAAAGCAGAGCCTGTCAATTACTAGGAACATTATTTATTCCATTAAGCATTACTTAGTTTAAATATTGTTTTAAAGGCATATTGGACAATGCAATTCATTAATTTCATTTGAGGTTTCGGCCATGTGTGATAATTGAATCATGGATATTTTGCCATAGCAGAATTTCCGTTATATTTCCATTCCATCTACTCTCATCTGTCTTTCCAGAAAAACCTCAGACACTGCCATTACGGATACTCTTTTGAAGCTGAATAGTGAGGCCTATTAAAATATGTATTATTGTGCAGACTGAACTGTGAAGAGTTGGAAAAAATCTATTTTTTTCCAAACTGTACCTTTAAAACTGAGGAGAATTTTCCCCTAATGCACTGCATACTTCATCTCTCTCTCTCTCTCTTTCTCTTTTTTTTTTTCCATTTTGGAAGAGCTAATTAAATAATAAATTAAAATCAAACCATGGTCATTTTGAAATGCACTTTTTTTACTTTCTCTCTTGCCTTTTCTCTGCATACTTTTCTTTCTCACAACTTCTTTAGAAGTTTTTCTTCCTTATTTTTTTTTCTTTTGAGCAGAACCCATAAGTGTGTAATAGATAGTACATATATATATAAATGTGCAACTAGCATATTATAGAATTTTTGTGTTAAGTATTAATCTTGTAAACTACTTTTTTCCCTAACTTAATGAACTGGACAATTGAGAACAGAGTTTTACAATGCATTTTAAGTTTCAGTAAGTAAAAATTACTCCTCATCTGAAAAAAATACTTCTTTTTGAACTCTTCTGCTTTGACAAAGAACTCTATCATCTTTACTTCCCACTTCATGTAAATGTCTTAAACAACTAGAAATGTTTAAAAATTGAACCACTATGCAATTGTATATTCAGGAAAAAGCAGCCATCCTTGGGAGAACAATAGATGTGCTACATTCAACTGAATATATTTACTAGCATGGACTCCAATATTTCCTTATATTGACCAAATTGCTTTCAAGAGTATTTTATCAAATCAAGGAGGTGCCATGCTCTAAAGTGTCAGTGTCTCTTTGAGACATGAACTTCTCCCAGTTTAGAATTGCTTTAGGCTGGGAGTGAAAAATATTCAGTTCTCCTGAAGCCTATCTCTGAAGGCTGTACCTAACCTTCATTGGCATGTGCTTTTTTAAGGGATTGGAGATGCAGTCTGTGCCCTCGTCCTGGCAGGCCCATTTGCTTCAGACTTTGAGCCATGCTCTGAAACTCACAATTCTTACAATTAGGCTACAGTTTCTTAATTTCTCTTAATCTTCAGCAATCTTTGATTTTTTCCTGTCCTCACCAGTATGTTGTTAGCATGGGGAGACCACATGTCAGTGTCCTTTATATGTCATTCTTATCTGTTCAGCCAGTCCTGTGATACTATGACTGTTACCATGGTATTGATTTCATCCATGCAATCAGCACCCAGCATAGACAGAAATTTCATAGTTTGTGCAACCATAACCACACAAGATTTCTCTGAGGTATAGAAATGATCAACATCATTTCCATTTTTTCAAGGATCCCTGTCTGTGAAACTGTTTGTGGTATGCTTGTTCCAGTTTTAATTGCTCCTAATCTGTATATGCAAACGGACCCCATGCTGTGAAATGGTTTCTGATATAATTTTATGTCCACTTTACAATTTTTATATTTTGGTTTTTCCTCTAATTGCTTTGTCTGCTGTGTGATTTTGTTACTCGTTCTGAATTGAGCGTGGGATTATTATTTTTTTATCTATTGCATTTCATTTTTTACAAACTTCCTTTCTGGGCTCCTTTTCTTTCTTAACTGTCTAGTGTACGAAGTCTCAGAACTACATGATACATATTAACGGCTGCAGACTTCTTGGGTCAAGCATCTTTTTGTTATAAATATACTGTTTCTTTCTTTCCAGTCAGCATCCCATAAGTATTCTAAGGAAGCTTTAGGTGTTTAGGAAGGATCTTATCTTCCTAGGAAGCTTTCTTTGACTTCACAGGTTTCCGTAGCACAGCAGGTGAGACCAAGATCTTGGGAGAAGTACAAGAAAAGATAGGCATCTGTTCTGAAATAGCAAATAACCAGCAGTTTTAAAATGCAGTTGTTATGGAAGTGATTCAGATGAAATTCACTGTTTGACCAGTGGCTGCATTTAATTTTAAGTCATTGTTGCTATATTCCACTTCATTATCTGCAAAATATTGTTTACATTCTTTTATGGGGAATTGGTGTGGAGAAATGGATTCAAAACTGAAAACTGTTCACTGGCAAAGTTTATGGAGAACCAGGATATAAATATTATAAACAGAAATCTATTCTGAAGAATGAGTCCAGAGTAGCTGGAGTGATAAGATGCATTAATGCTGTTTTAGCTATGTTTATAGCAATGTATTGAAACATTTTTGGGAGAATATAATTGTATTCTACCATAAGAAAAGCTCTCCTTATATTTTGTTCTTCCTTAGGTAATATTGAAGAGCACATTAAATCCACACGAGTTGGCTAAAAGTTGGTTGAAAAAAGAAATCCTAAGAGGAATATTCTTTCCTAAGGACATAGATTTTTCTTTTGGAAGGTCTTCATATACATATAGCCAAGTCTAAGCTTTCTATGTGTAATACAGATAATACCAACTTTTCAGTGACATTCCAAATTTAGGACCTATTTGTGGGCTGTTTCGAGATAAAAAGCTAGGCTGATAGAAGCTCCTATGAAGCAATTTTCTTAGTCCATAGAATGCATCATAGCAATAATCGTCTGAAAATCTAAGAGGGAACATTTCTCTGTTCAACAGCTCTATTCTTACAGTGCCCAGAGAATGGAAGGTTGCTCAAAGCAGATGTATCATGTTCTTCCATCATATGATGTTTAGCAGTGGGCAGTTGTATGTGAAAAATTTTCATTCTTTTTCAAAACAAATTCAAAGTGAGTGTTTAAGAAAAAAAAAAAAAAAGAGGTGGAGAAAAAAAACAAAGAGCAAAAATGCGCTCTAAAAGAAAGCATGCCATTTTATTATGATTGGCAACTTCATATCCTCATAATATGTTTTGGCTGTGAATGTTGTGCATGCTTTAATTTCCTTTTTCCTTTTCTTACAACATTCATATTTCCTTTTTTTTAGGATTTAAAAAACAGCTAGCTTTTTCATTTTCAGCCATAAAGCACCTGACTTCATATTCTAAGCAGGAGAGACTTGTTGAAGAAGAAAAGGAGTAGTCTGAGTCTTTCAGCTGTGACTGATTTATATCCCATGTGTTTTTCACCCACTTTTGCTTCTTTATTAACACCTTTAACTTTTGTTAGCTAGAGCGGATTGAAACCTAATGGTGAGGTCCAGCTACTAAGTTAATGCTGACAGAGAATAAAAACATTTTGGAGTAAGCAAGTGAATACCACTGTAATTTGATTCAGTAATTTTGGTAGGGGAGACTTTGTTTCTATTCAATTGAGCTAGAACACTGGTTTGAATATGAAATACTGTAGGAAGTCAGGCTCTCTGGCAACTAAATCCCCAGTTGAACTACATCACCCCATTATTTGTTTTTACTGTTTTCAAATTAGGTATCACAAAAATTGTTGTGGGAAGAAAGCTTCACAAGGTTGCAAATTGAACAGGAACTTTACTATTTTATGCAAACTGCATGAAATAATTAGATGCAATGCACTGTGTATTATGGGCAACTCCAGTTCTTTTCCTTGTTGTCAGTCTTTTGATCATTTGCCTAACACCAGATAAAGGAATGGAAGATGCAGAAAATTGAGTAGCTGGAGCAGAGAGGAATGAGCTGACAAATCAAAAAGCATATCAAAAGAACTACAAAAAAATAATAAAATTGAGGTGAGATTCGGTAATCTATCATACAAAAAATCTGAGACTGAATAGGTGTAGTGGCAGTGGTTAATTTCTCACTCCCCTTTGTTTTAAAAATATTTTTCTAATCCCTTTTTATTTTAAGAGCACTTTTTTTTTTTTTTGGATTTGTGGTGGAGGTGGTGGTGATCGTCCTTTTATGAAACCTTTTATGAAATAATGGAAATACCTTATTAACATTTCACTTGCTAATGGGGAATTAATTTGACAGGCCACTGAGATTGTCATATTACCCAAATGAGAGAATAATATGTCTGTATGTATGATTGGTATCTTTCTTCTCCACTGGAAGAAAAAATGGTCTTTTATGTGCTCCCAGACTACCCATATGACAACATATGCTTTTATGAGATCCCTAAAAAAAGGTAGTGATGTGTACAGACTTGGTGATTAGTTCAGACTTCTTGCTTTTACATTTTAGAGAATGCTCTTTCTGCAGACATTTTACAATAAAATGGCATAACATAGCATGTTCTGTAGTAACCGTGGGAGTGGGGACAGGGAGCACAGGTCTGCTGTTAACAGAGTTTGTGTGCCAGTGTGACTTTGATCCAATTGTGATGATGTATTTGGAGAAGAGATCACAGTAGAAGACACAATGGAAACTCAGAGACCAAACAATAAAGTTGTGAACAAAACAAGAGTGTCTAGGAAATCTCTTTTATAGATAGAACCTTCAAATAATGGGAACTCTTGTCTGAATTGACACGGGCAACAAAATCTGTTTCATTTTTAATCATCCTGTTGACGTTGCAAGTTTAAACATTAAACGGAATTACTGTTTAAGAAATACTGTGGCTGTAATACATAGATTTTTATGACCAGCCTAGGTGCCTCATTAAAAGTATTTTAAAAGAAAGCATTGCATGAATAATCACATTGTAAAACTGGGAATGCAGCTCTGGTGTTTATTGTAGCTCAGCAATTCCCATTTTAAATATGCTTAATTTAGCATGTAAAAAGTAAAGTTTTTTGTTCTGAAGTTTAAAATGTGAATCTCTAATCTGTGAGCAGTTTCTCTCCTTAAATGTTTTTTCAGGCTAGTTGCTGATGTCTGTAATACTTGCACGATACTTTGCCTTCAATATTTTTGCATGGTGTTCTGAGCATCTCATCGCGAGAGGTTCTTAGTGATGCCCACTAGGTAGGAGAGTGCATATCCACAGAGTTCGAGGGAGTGCAGATTCCTTAACCTGAATAGGCCCCACAGCATACCTGGATCTCATTTCTCTTGTAATTCCTCAGGTAATCCTTTCATGGGATTGGTCATACATGGCCATATTGTATTCAAAATGAATAAATCTTCTCCCCACATCTTTGGGGTTTTATAACGCTATGAAAGTGTGTGTATATATAGATATAAAATTATGGAACTTTTAGTTCCAAAAGCATCTCTCTGAATTCAGAAAATCATGACGTGTACAAAATTATATTGCTGATAGATTGATAAAACCGGTATGTTGGCTCTGGCATTTGAAAACGTAGCTCCGTTTAAAATATACTTCGAGTGGAAAAACAGGATATTTTGACCTTAGTGTGCTTTTTTTCTTAAGAATGGTGTGATGCTCAGGGGTAAGCTGCGTGTGTGATTTGTTCCCTAATTTCTTCACTGAAGATGCTTCCCAAGTCTCTTTACCAGCACTACATTCTGGTATTTACCCTATATGAGGTAGAACCAGTACCATAAACTATTGGTTTCTTTATTTCCAGAAGGGTTTTGCAAACGGAATCAATCACTCTTTGCTGCTAGCCCCTCACAGTCTCTTGCCTGAGTTGAACCTGACTGTACCTGACTGTTGCACCTATCTTGGGGAATAATAATCTTTCTGATCACTACTCATAGTAGGTCTGTCTTTTGACACTATGCTGCATTTTCTGGTGCTTTCTGTCCTTTTCTCTCTGTTCTTAGGGCAGGGATTTTTTAACAATTCACTGTCATCCTGGTTTTAGATCTCAGCCTGGGAGTTACAATTTCACTAACCCTGGCTGGAAGCAGGAATCTCATTGATAACCTATTCAGTGTTCATTCAAAGACCCCTCAGGTATTTCTTTGGAAGGTTTTCTTTCATCATTATTTTGTTTCTTGTTTTGTCTTGTGCAGAACTATTCTTTCTGATGCAATTCCACGTAGACAGGATGCTTTTAAAGCAGATCGAGGAAGGAACCTATTCTAATCATTTAAAATGTCTTTTTCTCCAGCACTAGTAGCATTTTTAGTAGAGAACCCAGAAAACCACTCTGAATTTTTGATTATTTTTTTTAAGTCACCATGAAACTAGGCTGAGTTGAAATTACATGGAGTATCTTCAGAATAATTGTTGCCAGCACTGATGTCTCTGCTGTAAGCCTTGTTTGTTTTTCTACCAACAGTGCCACTCAGTAGCAGAAACCAAACATGAGGGTGATTGCAAATAAATGTTTGCAGTCTTGTAGTAAAATGTAGGCTGACTGCCATTGACTTCATGGAGCTCATGAACTTTACCATCTTCTCTGGAAAATTTTGAATTCATGTAATAATGAATGGTGGTTTTCTTCACTTCTCCTGGGGGTGGGGGCAGTCAGGGGGGTTGTATTTTACCTCTTCAACCAAGACAAAAAAACAAATGTGATCTCTTGTTCCTTCACAGGTAGTCCAGTCTGTCAAAGATCTTTTCCAAGCCCATATCAAAGTAATGCTGTGGTTCTGTTTTAATATTATATTTTCTATGAAGGCATTTTACTTTTATTTTCAAGCTAAGAGGATAGCTTCTCCTCCTCTTCAGGGGGAGAAAGTGTGATTACTGTGTAAAAATATCTGTATAGGCCTCTGTTATGGCCAACAAGATGGTTGTGTTCATGTGTATTTGTCTTTGACTTATAGG
Organism: Anser anser; assembly: GCF_964211835.1. Taxonomy (NCBI): domain Eukaryota; kingdom Metazoa; phylum Chordata; class Aves; order Anseriformes; family Anatidae; genus Anser; species Anser anser. The sequence goes on along the minus strand of NC_139729.1, from coordinate 9,186,451 downwards.
TCAACATACTACTGATTGATTAGTGGTAAAAAATAACTTGAATCATCTTTTTGAGGTCTCCGGTGAATTTACACAGCAAGACTCTTGCAGAGTTTTGTAAGCTTACTATGTATATGTACTATTTAAACAATGTGGGTGTGTTGCTCATGTTAAAAAAAAAAAAAAAAGGTATTAATACTCTGAGATTTTCACTCAAAATGCATCACTTGCACCTGTTACTGGGGTTTATTGTGCTTATTTCTTTCTTTTACAGCTATAAAAATAGAGAACAGCTTTCTGAGGTTGGGGGGGGCAAAATATGAATAAACCGATATAAGTGAGATATTTCTTTCATCATTAAAACCAAAAAAGCAATTTTTAGTTCTGTTACCAGATTGCCCTGTACCTGGATGTGAAGCTGAGAGTTCAACAACATATTTTGATTTAAATAAAATTCTGAAGTTAAGTTGTCAAGGAAAAACCTCTTATCCCTTCACCATGTGCCCCCCCTAAAAAAAAAAGGAGACTGTCATGGGGGGTAATTACATATTTATTCCACTGTGAGAGGTAAACCATGAGAAATTCTTTCAAAAGACCTACTAAACCTGGAACATATTTAATCACTATTTTAGTTATTCCTCGGTGTCAGTGACCTACCTGATGTTGATGAGCAACTACTACTGGTTCATCTGGTTTTGAGCTAGGATTTTTGTTGATGGTAGTGGTTTTATTAATTACTAGTAGTTTCACCCTCCTCTCTGCCATGTGTGCGTACACACACACACACACACACTCTCTCTCTCTCTCTCTCTTCTGAGAGTTCCCCAGAATTCTAGTGAAGAGGAGATGGAGCTGCTGCATTACTTGATATGTGTCAAAAATGGATTGCTTTGAGATACTGTCACACAACCTTGTACAAGTGCCACAGCTGGGAAGCTTTTTATGCAATTTACAGAATATGGTTTATAGATGGAAAAGTTGACATACTTGATAATTTGAAAATCACAGCTTGTCAAAAATGATGAGTGCTTCAATAACTTTCCTTTAATTATCATCTCATTTATCAGTCCTACAATATTCCAAATTCTGCAAGGTTACTTGGCTACATATCTCCTTACAAATGACTACTTAAGTAGTCATGATCTGCTAAGTGAGCTATCATAGTATCTGGGTAATAAGTAATTTGGACAGTCAATGTTCTATTTATGTTAAGCACACTGGGAGGATGACGAGGGTTGTAGTTGGTTCTTTTGCCAGTTGAGGCTGGTTACTTTTCCTTTACCACAACATTACTGTTACTGCATTTTGGAATATTTAAAGAGCTTCACTGAGATGAAATTTACCTGCTTGAGAGAGAGACACCCTTCTCTGGGCTCCCTGTTGTCTGCAGGACAGGGCCATACCCAGAGCCCCATAAAACAGCCAGGAAAACGTGGGTGTGCAAGCGGGCAATTTTTGGTCCTGAATCCAAGTTGTTCCCAGGTGTTTGCTAGGCTTTGTGCAGGTGGCCCCTGTGCGTGTATCTCTGTCCTATAGACAGAAGCCCTGGCACTAGTATGGCTGTTTCCTTGTATTACTTAATTACTAGGTTTCTTCCTTTGCTTTAAGGTATCAGACCATGTTGTATTTTTTTATCTTGATTTCTCGGTCTCTTAATGTTGGTAGAAGGACCTTAGAGAGGCTCTTAAGGGACAGAGGTCACTGGGGGAGTGAGACCAGGTACAGATGTCCTACAGGAACAGCAGTTTAACCTGTGAGAAAACTTAGTCCCTATTTTGCTAAAAATGCTTAATCGCAAACAGAGCTTTGTACTAAGGGAACAACAACTTTGAGTCCTTTAAGAAGTGCATGGTTTGTCTCTTTCTGTTCTGTTACTTTCTTAAGTACTCAGTTTGCAAACGAATTGTATTCTTTTACTGTTCTTTCTATAAACGCAGCCCAGTATTACAGAGGCAAAATGCTTTATAACACTTTCATTCCTGGATTTTCTGGGAGTAAATGTTCCTAAGGCTCTCACCGACAATTGTTTGATCCCACTGCCTTCAGACTGTGCCCTTATATTTTTAAGGGCAGTCATGTTATTTTGCACAAGTACAGCTATGACAGATGGTTTGGTCTTTAGGCTCTGCAACCAGCTGCAGTTCCCATGAAGTCCAGAGTATCAGCATTTACTCAATATATCCAGAAAATCAGGCTTCCGGTAAGCAAGTCAATTAATTATGTGCAAGGACTATGATCCGGTTCACTCAATTTTGGTTATGTGCTGCAGGGCTAATAGGAGAAGGAACTGTAAGCATCTATTTGTGTTGGGAGAGCAAGCAGACAGGACTTTTGAGTAAACAAAACAGTCCAGTACAGATAACACTGCCATCATTAATCCTTTCTAAAAGACAACTTTGCACATATTCATGAAGTGAAAATACCAGTTTTTAAGTGACGTCAGAAATTTCAAGTACATAGGTGTTTTCATGGCTCAGAAAAAGTACCCAATTGTCAGATCAGAGAAGTTACATGTTAGAGAATTACTGGATATACATATGAGGGAGGGTTCACTTAATCTTACATTTAACTCAATTCAAAATTTCCTCAAAAATGGCATTTAAAGAGTATTTCAAGTTATTGTATAGGGCACTTTGCAAAGTCTTTTGACTCTGTAGCGTGTGTAATTCAAGATACATAGCTTTATTTAAAACATGATTTTTAATAGGTATAGTTATTGCTGAGTGATACTTCCTGATCTTGTATGCAGTTTTGTGGGGTGGCAGGGCAGGGAAGAGTAATACTGAGTATACAATATTGAGCTCCTCATTTATTTGTCTGATCTCTTCAGTTTCTTAGTGTTTCTTTTACCTTGACTCAGAAGTATCTCTTCATGAACATTGAATATACTAAGTAATCTCAAAAGCCATTGTCCTGTGGTCTGTGTTTTCCCACACAGAAAGACAAGGAAAAACTTCTCTCCAGCTTCATCTTACTTAAAAGCTAATTGTGATGGCTGTCCCTCTTTTTGAGCTTTGAGAAGCTGAAAACACAGAGATGCTTGCTGATCCTTAAGGACAAAGGACCGAGGTGGCCTTGGCTTGCCCTCAGTTGATGAAATACAAGCGCAGTCGCTCTTGTCCTCCTCAGGGAGCCCGCTTCAGCAGCACATAGAAATGATGCTCTACTCCAGAAAGCTTTGGTGTACAACTTCCTCTGCAGCTGTTTGGTAAATAACAGAGGTAACAGAGCAGCTGCTTTCAGCAGATGCCTGACAAACAGTTAGTCAACCCCCTCCTTCCAGAAAACCTCCTGTCACCCCAAAATCCAAGTCTCTAAATGCCTATTCCAAAAGCTATGTCAACACAGCATATGCTACCCAGGGCTAGAGTGAGTGGTTGGCTAAGCTTTCACAATGTAGTACTGCATCAGCCATGCAGATTCTGTTTGTCCAGTTGTGATGGTGTAAGCGCAAATACCACTAGTGTCATGTTAACCACAAAAATGGCTTTGAATTAACTTCACATCTTGATAAAATATTTTGTTTGAATTTCCTGTCAGAAATACTCTAATTTAAATTATAATTTACTTCAGAAACTGCAAATACAATTTGTTTCTTTACTTATTGAGCAGCAGTTAGATGGAGACTATATAGATATTTATTTGCACTTTTTAAATTACTGAAATGCTTTATTCTTGTGCAACGTTCAAGACATTACATCTTTATTGCTTTATATTGCACATGTTGGGTTTTAATAGTTGCATCCTTCATTCCATTAATTTGAAATTAAACATTAAATTGCAATGAAAGTTCAGTCATAGATCCTAAAGCATAAAAAATAAGATTTGGTCTTTACTTTCCAAAATGAAACTGTGGATGGAATACAGATTTAGTAGAAAGATAATCTATTCTCTCAGCAAGATTTTTCTTTTTTCCCCTCCCCTCCCTCCCCTCCCCTCTTTTCAATTTTAAAGATTTTTCAGAAAATCATCTGTAACTGCGAGAACTGTTCATTTCTAGTATCACAAAATGTATTCTACCTCCCCTAAGTAAGGATAATTTAGCCCTTAACAGTTATGGATTTTACCAGTACTCAGGAAGGGATTGCCTATTGCCATTGAAATCAGTGTAAAATTTGTACCTAATTGTTAGACCCAGGTTCCTATTTTTACCGCAGCTCTCCATTTTCAGGTTGCCTTTTTTTTTTTTTTTTTAAATGTGGTATCTCATTTGCTCAAAAAACAGCTACAGAAACATTGTTGGGAGTTCCCATTGTAAAATATTTAGAGTTGTCTCTGCAAAGTTACTTCTATAATTGAATTCATACTTCTCAAAACTTCCAGAGAAGTCTTAACTCTTAGAGATGCAAATTATGCCAAAGAAACAAAGACTGTAAGTGATTTAAAGAAACCAATAATCACAGTATCACAGTATCACAGTATCACAGATTTCTAGGTTGGAAGAGACCTCAAGATCATCGAGTCCAACCTCCGACCTAACACTAAGTACTCCACTAAACCATATCGCTAAGCTCTACATCTAAACGTCTTTTAAAGACCTCCAGGGATGGTGACTCCACCACCTCCCTGGGCAGCCCATTCCAATGCTTAATAACCCTTTCGGTAAAGAAGTACTTCCTAACATCCAACCTAAAACTCCCCTGTCGCAACTTTCGCCCATTCCCCCTCGTCCTGTCACCAGGCACGTAGGAGAACAGACCAACCCCCACCTCTCTACAGCCTCCTTTAAGGTAACTGTAGAGAGCGATAAGGTCGCCCCTGAGCCTCCTCTTCTCCAGGCTGAACAACCCCAGCTCCCTCAGCCGCTCCTCGTAAGACTTGTTCTCCAGACCCCTCACCAGC